>NW_027115747.1:137622-163495 GCF_000696795.3 Halyomorpha halys | reverse complement strand
CATTAAATTCATTGTACAAGATGTTCTCAATGGGATGTAGTGTCTGCCATTCAACTTGTAATAAACTATTAGATTTTTTCACTTCTTTATTCCATCAATTAATGTCTCTGTAATCAAATTTTTTTTCGATTTTCTTTTAGTTTTATATATATATATACATATTCCATCAATTAATGTCTCAAATAATATATATATATAAAACTAAAAGAAAATCGAAAAAAAATTTGATTACAGAGACATTAATTGATGGAATAAAGAAGTGAAAAAATCTAATAGTTTATTACAAGTTGAATGGCAGACACTACATCCCATTGAGAACATCTTGTACAATGAATTTAATGTTTTTAACTTAAAATAAATAATTGCTAAAAACCTTATTTTTATTATATTTCCTTGTTATTATCTATATATTTAGGCCATTATGATAAATTTGAAATATTTCTAATTCTTAAATATACGAATTTATATATTGCCAATTAATAGTACGACGGAATTTTCGAGTGGTGATTAAAATTAGATTAAAAGTACATTATTGTATTTTTTAAACTTTTTATTTTTTTGTTAGTACTGTTTTTTTAAATTTCTATCTGCCTCTTACCTAATGTCATATTTTTCTAAAATGATCTATTATCCTTAACTTCAAGGCTTCAACATAACATTAAGGAATATTTTAGAAGTATTGATTATAATTGACTAATTCAACATTAGTATAATCTAGATATAGTCGTTGATTAATTTATTAAAATGAATGGAATAAAAATATATTACAGAAAAATATAATTTTTTTTTTTATATCAGCTCGTTTAACAGCAATGGTGCTGTTTGCTAAAGCACATTAAGTTGAAGCTGTTATACATTTGTATTAACATTATTTTCTATACCTGATGATAAAAGCAGATGTAATAAAAAAAATCAGATCACGTATTTTTTTCAGTAATCTAACAGATGTGATACATCTACCTAATCTGGAAATAGAAGCTCTATTGAATCTACCACAACCAGTGAAATATCGATTCTCTTTTATTCTTAGAATCTCTCTTAATTGTAGGTTGTTAAAATATAATTTAATTAATATAGTAAATGTCTTGCTTTAATCCCGCCCTAGTTGTTCAATTGGTGGAGGTGTGTTGGTGTTATTTTGTCTATTTTTATATCAACTTCTAGACCATTCTTGGTTTCATCGAACATTCGGCTCAGTCTAGACTCTATCGATTAATTCTTTCCTTTCTGAAAAAATAATCATTCGATTCTATGGACTACTATTTGAGGACTAGACTTGAAGACAAAAAAATATTTAGCTTCATAAAATCAGATTGACAATAAAGTAAAAAAGAAAAGAACCCATTTTTGAATCTTACAAAAAGTTTGTCTATTTCTTTATGGTTTATGGTATGGTAGCAGGAAAAATCTTCATAAACTTATGTACAAAACTAGAAGCTAAATACTGATAAAACATTTATAACATTCCAAATTGTAAGCGATAAATGAAGATCCTTTTTTTTCCCTTTTTTTTTGGATGCCTGATATTTAGTTTCAAATAACAATTATCCCAAAAAGAGGTCAGAAAATGAACAAACAAAATTACATTTTAATATTTCTAAAAAAATAGGGGTGAAGTTTAGGGGATGGTATTTCCCCTATAAGTACCTAGAGAGATAACCACTAGAATTATTTTAATAATTTCTATATTTATTTATTTTTTTAAATAAACCTTAGAATAAACTCTATGTGTCAAAAGCGTTGAAAAAGTGACATGTTCTAAAAATTAATTAGCAGAACCTACCTCTAAAATTATTAGTTCCTCTGATATAGAACTATATCCTTACACTATATCTAGAGAGTATATTAACACTTTTTTACCATAACACTTGATCAGGTAGTTAAGAATGTTGGGGCGAGTGTCAAGTGCTTGGTTCAGAGTGGCCCCAAGAATGTTCATTTCTTGGGGCCACTCTGAACCAACGTTCTCAACTAACTGATCAAGTGTTATGGCGAAAAAGTGCTAATATACTTATGGAAGGTAAAAAATTATTTTAAAAATATATGATTCCAGAAATACAGAGAATGCAGTTTGTATTTTTTGTCGTTTTTAATATTTATATATTATATAATTATATTTATTTTCAATTTTTGAAAAATAATAATTATTTATTAAAAAAAGAGTAAACAATAAATTAAAGCGTTATTGCTTCAAAGTAAGTAGTGTGTAAATTTGTCATGATTATATCCTACGAGCTCCAAAAGAGAAAATGAAGTGGCATTCGCAATCCATTCGTTCATATAAGATTGTGCCAAAAAAAAAAAAATTCCACAGCATCAAGTTTTCAGATATAAAATATAAACTTAAACGTTTATTTATTTTTTTGATTAATATCAAATTTACATTTTCATGTCAAAAAAAAGTTCAGAGAATAAATCAACCAACATCAGCTTGAAGATCGAATGGAAGAGAAGGGAAATCGTAGAGGATGGCCATGCTAATCACCTCAAGCGAGGTGATGAAGATTCTAAAGAAGAACGTAATGAGAAAATCACTGATGTTTGCCTGGGATAGAAGAAAGTGAAGGATGATAATATGAGAGGGCCAGGTTCTTGCAGGATCGTAGTACCAAAAATATTAAGTTCAAATAAATAGGCATTTAAAAGAAAGGGGAAATTTACCCTTAATTCACAGTGCCTACCCAACGCCATTAAACCTAAATCTTTAAGAACGGACCGATCATAAACCTACTATCTACATTTCGATTGACCCCTTGAACTTCCAGCAACCACTCCAGATCTCATTGTCCTTTGGTGATTTTTTGGTTATCTTTTCTAACACCTTCACTCTGAACTTACAACTAACTTAGACATAACAAATAACATTTTCGAAACGGAAAATCAAGCAAAAGTAGTAAAATTAAATTATTTATGCTTTATGAATCAATAATTTCTAGATCACAGCAAGAAAATTAGACGACATTTTAAAAAAAAATATATTTATTGAAATTTACAATTGTACATACATTAAGTAATTAAGTAAATTTGATCTCAGTTATAATGGAGTGACACAGGCGTGTAGAGAACAACGTATTGGTAGCACTCTACTGACGTTTTTACACTAGCAGGTCTCGTGGCCATCTTGTTTCTAGACGCCTCGCAGGATTGTCAGGAATGAAAGGGGATGCAAGGTTAGAAACAACTGGGTTTGGAGTTTATAATGGAAGGAATGATATCTGGTTCGGGCTAGATCGGTTACATAGGGAACATAAGGTCTTTATGTATAATTTTATTTGTGACAGAATAAGGAGCATTGAGGATTTTAGAAAGCATTTTGGATTGAATACGAGAGGAATCCTAAGGTTTAATGGAGCCCAAAGCTCAACTCTGTACGTCCAGATTGGCCTTACTACTGTCATGTAGATCAGTCTTTTGTAATGAATTGGAAGTTGAGACCGCTTGTCTAGTAAGTGCGTATTTAGTCCAAATCGTCATGCAGTTTCCTGTCTTTTCAGTCTTGTGTGTGGATTCCAGGTTAGTCGTTTGTCCAGATGTAGTCCATGGCAGTGGATCCGTTCGACAGAGGTAAGAGCAACGTTATTAAAGCAAACTGTAGGGCAGTCGATAGGTTTATGATGAAGTGTAAAAGTGATTTGACGTGATTTGTTAGAATTTATCTTAATTCTCAAATTACGACAATATTCTTTGAGGTCTGTGATATGGGATTGGAGAGTTTGGGATACAAATAAAGGTTATTATTAACTGCAAGCACGCATGATTCATCGGCATACGTGGTGAGGATAGTGTTAGAATTGGTTGGGATGTCAGCTGTATTGACGGTGTAGAGGATGGGACCGGGAATATTACCTTGACGAACACCAGCGGACTGATAATAGAGGAATAAATAGGAATCATTGTGGTTTACTTGTAATAACCTATCAATGAGAAAGGAACGAATAGTGAGAAAGTATGTGGGAAGTAGGAATTCACGGAGTTTGTAAAGCAGTTCCAGGTGCCAGAATCCATCAAAAGCCTGTTCTACACCGAAAAAGACTCTTTGAATGATGCTGGATTTTTCAGAATGATGAAATGCTTTAGGTATTTTGGAGCGGAATATTTGGTTTTGCTTTAATACATTCAAGGTGCATTGGGTTAAGGATAACAGGGTGTGGAATAAAGGTTTTGGAGAGGTGTTGTCCGAACGTTAGTGAGTTTTCTTTGTTAGTTCTGGTCCAGGTTTGGGATTCGGTGAGGAGTCAGTGGTTAAAATCTTTAAAAACCAGCAGTTTTTTAGTGGCCCTCCATAATGATTTGTCAGTAGTTGTAAGATTTCCTGTAAGAGGAAAATTAAGATGAGATTTGGGGTTCATTAACAAAAAAACATAATAATGAAGTTTACTTTAAAATGTTAATTTTTATTCAGGGTTGTATAATCTTTATATAATGAAAGCTTTTACCTGGATAAAACATTCAACGATTTAAATAATTCAAATATATTCATCGTCGACCTTTAGCGTGCTGCGGTTTTTGGATTCGGTTCATTTACATCCACCTTTTCATGCATATACATTGCATTAAATATTGTCAATACATATATAAACTACTGTACTCAAAATATATCTTGGTGGAATTGACAATGGTAGTATATAGGGCAGAGAGGAGAGAGAGATATCGATTGAAGGTTGTACAGTAGAACGGCTACTTAGGCGCGGGGTTGTCGGCCCAACGGGCGCCAGCCTCACTCTCTCTCTGTCTGCCTTATCTTTTCTCTTCTTATTGTTATTTCTCTCGACGTTATTCATATTTATGCAGGTTTCTTTCTCTTGTTTGCAGCATCTTTTCCTCTCAGTATAAATTTAAAAAAAAAACGCCAAGAATATATTGCTTTCCTAAAATAATTTTTATTTGTCTGCTTTAACAAATTGCTTTTTCTATCATCGTTAAGTATGCAGTTCTTGGGGAAAATAAAATAATTAACCCAGTCCTACGTGGGTATATTTTTACCCAGTCAAAGAAAAAAAAATGTTAGTAACGATTTAAGTATAAAATGATTGAAAACCTCTCCTTAAATATTTTGTTTTTCAACTACCTAAACCCACATAACAATAAAAAAAAAAATTAAAAGTTTTTTGTGTATTGTATTAACTATACCAATAATTATTTAATTCAACTGAGATTATCAAAGAGTTTAATTTATTTGGTAGTTTTCGGTAACGGTTAATGTTTTATTACAATCCCTGATGGGATTTACCATAAATTACTCTTATCTAATAAAATTTGGTGAAACGAACTGGTTAAGTCTATTGTGGAAAAATAATGACTTTGACCTAATTTATGTAAGGTATAAGTAAGGTTAGAAATAGGGTATTTATCAAAAATAGATTTTCAATTTTCTTTAATAAATTACAGTTCTCTATTTTTGGGTTCCGGATTGATCTAATTTTAAATTTAATTACTCACATTAGATTATTTTAAGGTGAAAAAGAAGGGCGAATGATTTGTTGTTCTAACACTTCATTGTTTGCGGGTATCAATAATTTTTAGTAAATACCAACTTTTATATCAATTGCTTTTAGTAAATAAATCTTGTTGTTTGAATTAATTTTGAATTTCTCTCTTTGCTTCTTGTTTTGAATGATATGTAAAGATGAGGTTTAGACCGTTCCTCGAGTAAGTGCTGTAATAGTCGAAATCGACGTGCACTTCCCTGTCTTTTCGGTCATGTGTGAGGATTCTAGGTAAATCGTTTGTCCAGATGTCGTCCAAGGTAGCGGATCTGTTCGACAGGGGTAAGAGCAACATTATTAAAGTGTACTGTAGGGAAGTCGGTATGTTTACAGCGAAGGTGATTTAATTGGATCTGTTGAGATTTATTTTTATCCTCCAATTTTGGCACTATTCTTAGAGGGTTGTGAGTTTGAGACGAAATTAAAGGGTTATCATTAACTGCGAACAGAGATTTGTTATCGGTATAGTGACGAGGATAGTGTTAGGATTGGTTGGAATGTCAGCAGTATAGACTGTGTAGAGCTTGTGGCTACCATCAGAAACACCAACGGACTGAGAGAAGAGTAACCATTGTGGTTTACTTTAAAAAACATATCAGTGAAAAAGGAACGGATATTAAGAAAGTATGTAGGGGGTAGGAATTCATGGAGTTTGAAAAGCAGTCCTGAGTGCCAGAAACGATCAAAACCATGTTCTACATTGAAAAGGACATCCGCGCAGTATGTTCTTTGCTCTAAAGCGATGACATTGCTGGATAGTGAAGTAAGATGTTTGGAATCCAAATTGGTTGTCAGAACTCATATGATTAGAATCAAGTATAGGACATAGGCTTTTTTGAATGAGTTTCTGAGGAGTTAGCCCATGATACTTAAAAGAGTGATAGGACGGTGGGAGGATGGGTAATATGGGTATAAGCCAAAGAGTTAAATTTTAGGAATTTTGAGATGAGATGCTGTTTTTATTGAAATCCGTGAAAACACCATCACCTCAACCATAAAATTTCCACTCTCCTTTTAGAATGTTTCAACCCTTTCCATTGGCCATTTTAAGATGTTTTTTATTCTTTCATACCACAATCATATTATTAAAGTTATATATTTTTGGATTATTAGATTGGATGATTTAGGTTATCAGATATTTTTATGTCTGAAAGGCTTAATTTTTTAATACTGCGATACCTTTTTGGTATTTGTGTTCATCAAATTTTATACACATTGTCTTAATTTTATCTGGAAAAGTAACAAAATAAAAAAAAAAATATTAATTTGCTCCTGTAATAGAAGTAGCTGTCAATCAGCAGTTGTTTGACTACTTTGAATACTAATGAGATGTCAGGCCTGGAGAAGAACAGCACTCAGCAACCTCTCGGGCTTGCTTTGCATAGTTACCTTGCTTAGTTAAGGAAGAAAATCCAGCGCTTTTTTAATCTCCTTCTTGTATTCCGGGAAAGAAGAATCATTGTGATTTCCTGAGTTAGTCTATTGGTATATTTTTAAGTATTTGTGAAATCGTTAGTATAATGTTTTCATACGCTTGTCCCTTGTTGGTTGTCTTTTTTTATTTTTATATAAAATGTATAAAGATCTTTCATTTCCGTCCTTTAAAATAATTTGTAGTTTAATATAATTAAATTTTACAGAGTATCTCGTTTTAAAAAATAATTTAAACAATTGTCCTTCTTGGGTGAAATAAATATTTTTAAATATACATCGTTCCTTTGATGCAAGGTTTTCATTCGATCAGTATGTGCACCGCTGCCTGTGTTAGGGGTCACAAATGCTATATAACACCACTTCTCTTCTAGAAAACCGGAAATTTTTACTATATTAATTTTTAACTTCTTACTCTGTCCCTCATAGATAGCTCAGTTAATAAAGGGTTTTTTGAAAGAACAAAATTTACTAGTGCATTTCATGATTCAATGTATATTTATGTCTGTTACAAATTAACATGTTTACCATATTTAATAACTATCAATCAACTGTAAATTTTAGCTATATAATTTTCTGAATTGGCAAATGTGGACTAGTTAGTGATATATATTATTTAAAAAAACTGAAAGCTATTATTTCATTATATTTAAGTAAAACTCTAATAGTATAAAATTCATATTCAACTGAAAGTAAGGCGTAAGAATTCACTTTAGAAGGCGCTGGTTGGTTTAATGAATGGACTTTATGTAATTTAATTGAATGAAAATTAACATTTTATAGGGTCATGGAGAGAGAACAAGAGAGAAAAAATACTAGAATCTACAGGGTTCTAAAGAGGTATCCAAAAGGAAACATGGGTGGATTAGGTTAGTTTGTATAATTTTGAATTAAGGCCAGCGAAGATAGCCATATTGATGCGTCGATGTGTACGAAGATCCGTTTACCGTCGTTTAGGAATGAAAATTAAAGTGAACTCACTTAGGTGGTTATTCATGTGGATGAAGGAGGCATCTTCTCTCTCTCGGCATCCGTCCCTAGTCAGGGAACCACTTCCTAAACCATTCTCGGATCATAACATGAACTCAAGAGAAGAACGAACACATCTCTAAATTCCAAAGAAGACAAATTGAAGCTCTTATCTCGTTCGCTTTACGTCACAGCAACATAGAGAATGGTTTTTACTATATTGGCCATAAGAAGCGCTAATGCAGCTAGTTACTATTAAGCATATACTTATATTGCAGGGAGTCATCCATCAATCACCATGAATAACGAATTATTCCGAAATAGAAAGTGTTGATTTAGTATATACTTCATCTATGGTTTATAATAGAACATTGAATTTAATGCTTTATTTTAAGGTATAGCAGTATATAACTTTATGCAATCTTTAGAAAATGTTAAATATCATTTTGTTATCCAGTATTAATTTTAATAGAGCTCAGATAATGTGTGGACCATGCACTTGCGACTTGGAGTAATAACATTTATTGTCCAATGCCCTAATAAAAAATGGTGTAACAAAAAAATTATTGTGGTATAAAAACTAACAATAGTTGCGGAGCTTTTCTGAAAATATTTCTTGTTTTTTCTGGAGACAACTTTACATTAAATAACTATAAGTCTTATAAAATTGAATATTGTTACTACAAGCCATATAAATGACAATATAATACTAATGACCATGACTTCTGCACATAACTTATCGCTCATTGTTACATTTAGTCCGGTACATTAACTCTTCTGAAGAACCCCTCGCAGAGTCTTGCTCCCAATATCATCCAGCACTGAGCGGAATTCCATTTAATCCACAAGCTGGAGGTAGAAGGGCATCAATCTAAGGTCCCTGACAGGCACAGTAGCCTTCTGTCACTGGAGAACTTCATTCGGAAATTAAAGAACTAAATAGGGTTATTAGCAGAATGTTCAGGGAGCTATTTAAGTATTGACAGGGGTTTATCTATATGATGTATTTAAATATCTTGAATGTATATAACGCTCTCCAAATTCTTTAGTAAGTTAGCAAAATGCCAGTTTAACCAGATCAAAATGGATCTTCGAACTCAACGCTTCAATGAATAAATTCCTGAATTAAAACTAATAACTGAAAAAAAAAGAAATGCATACAGTTTATTCATAGGTACATTAAGAATAATTAACTATATACTTTTTTACCTTTTGTAAGCATGAAAAGATGTACTTCTTCTCTCTAACACGTTCAATAAATAATAATAATATAAACGACATTATATAAAGATTATTTTTTTTTCACGAAACGGCCATAGAGACCAAGCGAAAATCATTACTTTTGGCTTCTCTTTTGCTTTTGTTTTTCCTTTCCTTCCTGTTGCCCTCATTATCTCTGCTTGCCTTTGATTTCTTTCTTCTGTCCACCCGATCCCTTTCTTGAATTTTTCTTTCAGACAAGAACCTTAATATCCTTCAGCCTTTTCCTATATCTTTCTCCGTCCACACAGTCCAAGTCCGTTATTCCTAGTCTTTCCGTTTCAGCTTTCATCTGCTCGATATATCTTCCTAAGCGTTTGAATCCTCGGTTTTTTTGGAATATTTTATTTTTTAGTCTTTCCGGATCCATTCTTACTATATGTCTCAGGAATTTCAGTCACCTGATCCTTATTTCTGTTTCTAGGTCCTTTTTGTCTTTTTATACCTCTTTGTTGGGTCTTAGCCTGTATCCTTATTTCTTTTTTGGGGGCCGTAGATTCTTCTTACGATTCTACGTTCTATTGTTAGTAGTTCTTCCAGACTGAGAAGGCACGTGGTTTCCGTCCCGTATAGTAATACCGGTTTAACGAAAGTGTTGTAGTGTCCTATCCTTTGTGGACAGGTTTGTAAATTGTAAAAACACTCATACTTGGTAAAACAACATACTTCATAAAGATTATCTTGAAGTTTCAAACTACTGTATTATTATTTAAATTCTTTATATAGAGAAAAGACAAGGTGTGCAAACACTATATTCGGTCACTGTATCTCAGCTTGTTTGAAGTATTTTCTTAAATCTGAAAACTCGAACATAAAACTGCTTGATTTTGGGGAAAACCTACTTACAGATCAGCAGTAGTTAGTCTTAAAGGTTAACATAGAAAAGGAAACAGCTTGTAATAATATTAGCTAAAAAATATATATATGGAATAAAAAAAGCTGTAGTCCAACCATCAGTCTGGTTGTCCTGTAGCGCAAGAGGAAGGGGTGTTATGAACGTTGAAAGGACACAAAGTCTGCTGTAAAATATATAGTAAGGGGGCGCTCGCTGTGGCCTGAATCAATGGGGCCCAATGAAATATTAAGGATGGTCCTTGCCTCTTGGTCACCGCAGTTACCCCTATAACTTTAGTTTAAGATTTATCAAGAAACATTTCCCGTCCTATATTTTCTTCCAACGATGTTATAGTATTTTTAACTTTTTGGGATAATATGTGTAACTTTATCTTATATGTACAATCTACATTATTTAGAAAGCACAGTTTGCTATCAGACTGAATACCAGACTCTTTACCAGATTGAATTTATTAACTTAAAAATGAAACATATTAACATGTCCATCGTATTTTAAGTTCAAAATTTAATAAATAAACATTTTTATAATACATGATATATGGACTAATAATGAATAATAAATAAATTAAATCATATTAATCGCTAAAGCAGTAAAACCAAAGCATAATTCTATACTTTGGCCGAATCTCGTGAATTGAACATGTCTGATGGAAATCCTGGATTGTTTTTCCCCACTATGTCCATTGTGTGGTAAATAACTATGAATTTAATTTTGAAGAAGTAAAAAAGTAAGAAAGCGGAGAATGTAGAAATTAGGAAATATGCGATATTTTAATATTAAAAAATGTAGAAAATTTTAGGACTGATGCAGGAGGAATTGGGAAATATTATGTGGATGTAATAAATAAAATATGAATAAGATCGTCAGGGTTGCGGACAAAAAAGAACAAAATAGTTTTCAACTATTTATTGTCCTACGTTTCGCCACTTTCCTCCGTTCCTACACTTTGCAATGTTTCATCAGGGCATCAGGGCTGTTCAATACGATAGGTTAAACAGCTGTCGATAGATTAAACGCCTGTTTACCTATCTTCTTGAATAAATAAAATAGATTTTTAAAACTATTAGTAATGAGTGAAGGCAAGGCACAACACAGAGAGATAGAGTTAGTCAAATTCCCATAGCAATAACAATTTATAGTTCTGTGCATTAAAAAATGAACATGGAAAAATACTAATTTAATATTTAATATGAAAATCGTACTAACAAAATACCAACAACCAATTTAAATATAAATATAGTTTCAATAGTAATTAAAAGGCTTTGTTGACAGGAAATGGGGAGAATATATTTCCAATGAAGAAAAAGATAAGAAGTAACTTCTTTTTTGTTATTTATTTATCTGCATTCACAACTGTACATAAAATGCAACAAGTGGGCTTGAAGTAAATTTAAAATGGTATGATACAGGCCTGTAGAGAAACTACCGATTGGTAGCACTGTAAGAAAAATAACTTAAAAATATAAAAATTTGTTTAATAAATTTGACACAAGTCTACAAAATAATTTTAAGGTAAGGAAAAAAAGGAACAATCTTTGTAAAATTTGGCTTAATCTCAAAAACATTTTAGATTTGTAAATTGGTTAAAATACATTGAAATAGATTTATTAATAGAGAAAAATTAAATTACTCTTATTTTACGTATTAAAAATGCAATATAAAATTCTTGATAGTACAATGTTTTTGTTTTAAAACTAAATGGGCAAAAAAGCCGGAAATCTTTTTCATATGTGGTAAAAATAAAGAAATAATAAAAAATAAATAACAGTTTATTACTGAAAAAGTAATAAATTTTTAATAAAGTCCTTTTGAATTTAAATATAACGTATAAATTGTTATTTATAATTAAATTAGAAATCATAGTGTGCTATCGAATGACATTGATCTGAGTGCTCTTGACTCATTTTTTCATTTATTTGTTTAATGTAATTTACAACTGTACAAAATAATACAATAAATAAATATGTTGCATGTTTCAGATACACTTGAAAATCTTGGGAAGGAACCTCCCATCGGTGGTACTTCAAACATTAATTTAAATTAGAAGGTTCCGTGGCCATCTTCTTTTCAGACGCCTCGGAGGATTATCAGGGATTGTTAAGGATGAAAGATTAAGAATTGATGGGTTAGGACGGTCAAGGAGTTTGGAATGAAAAGACGCATATCTGTTTTGGGCCAATTCTGCAACGAATGTGAATGGGATGTTAAGGTCTTTGTGAATGAGTTTATTTGTTACGTAATAAGGAGCATCAAGGATTTTGGATTGTAAGGATTGGATGCGGGAGGAATTTGATGGGTTGGTAGAGCCCCAGAGCTCAATTCCATATGTCCAAATTGGTTTGATTATCGTAGTGTATACTAACTTTTTGTAGTGAATGGGAAGTTTAGAGCGTTTGTCAAGTAAGTGTTGTAGCAGTCGGAATCTACGAGCAGTTTCTTGTCGTTTCAGTCTTGTGTGTGGACTCCAAGTAAGTCTCTTGTCAAGATCGATTTCTAAGTATCGAATCTGTTCAATAGGCGTTAGTGGAGTATTTAGAAAGGATACTGTAGGACAGGAGGGTAGAGGTTTACGACGGAGAATATATGTGATCTGATGGGATTTGTCAGGATTTATTTTGATTCTCCAGTTTTTACACCATTCTTCAATAGATGTTATGTGTATCTGTAGTGTTTGTGATGCATTAGTTGAGTTGTTTACAGACAGTATACATGTGTCATCAGCGTATGTTGTTAGGACTGTGTTAGGGTGGGTTGGGATGTCAGAAATTTAATAATTAAGCATATTAACAGGTCTGTCAAATTTTAAGACAAAAATTTTACTTATTAACACTTTTATAATATAGGATCTATGAAATAATAATGATTAATAAACACATTAAACATCGCTAACGCCTAGGGGTAAAATATTTCCTATTACTATTTTTTTCTTTGTCCAGATCATGTGAATTAAGGATGACTGGGTAGTTTCTCCTAGCTATATCCTATGAAATGGGTGACGGTAGCATCGTTGTAACGCGCCTGTCTACCAACCCATAGATTGCGAGTTCGTGCCCGGCCCTACCCGGGATTTTTTCAAGAATAAAATTATGCAATACTCACAATCTCCCTCCGGGAATTTGTGAGGCCCGTCAGCCAATGGGTGGCACTCACAAAAATAGGCGTGGGAGTGACGGACCCACCTTATGAAAACCACGTTTTAAGAACTTCGCGCGAGGCCTTGGACCTCCACGGTCTGTCGCAGCAATGAAATAAAATGAAAAAATATCCTATTAAATATGCTAGAGTGTGAGTTAGATTTGAACGCCGCACTTCCAAAAATCCAGTTTGCAAAGTACCACAAAAATAGATCTGTCTGAAGTAAAAAGCTTATTACTGGAAAGTAACTAGTCCCCAGTGAAGACTATTTTGAGGGATTCATAGTTGAAGTCAGAATTTAGGATTTAGGTCCAGAACGCGGAACATCAGAAATATTACTATTTTTACAATTAACAGTTCCTTAGATTCGTGATTGGAAAACTATTTTCGATTTTCATTTAAATAATCATGAAGAAGCTTGTCCTCGGATTTGTTTAATTCATCTTCCTCTTCACCCACTCTCCCTTCCTCATCTATTCCCTCTTTATCTACTTTCTCTCTCTCAATTCCATACTTAAATACCTTTAATTGATTATTTTTGCGTCAATAACAATTATTAACTTTAATTATAAATTTTTTATCGGGCCGCCCATAGCTCAGTGGTTAAGACACAGTCTTACCAATTTGATGTCTATTGGCGGTGCCGGTTCGAATCCGGCCTGGGAAGTTGACTTTCTTCATTGAGTGGCGGTCCCACAAAATGAAGAACTTTGACCCCCAACCATGGTTAGGCAGTATAGGACTCCAATGGGAGTCTTGGCCAAAAAAAAAGGTATCTAAAGGTATAACTTAGGAATAAACCAGGGCCAAGTACTCTACATTTTCCACTTCTCTGGTTACAGAAACATAAAAGCGAAATTTTTTATATAGTTATATTATAAATTCATTATTTGGCATTATAATATTGCTGCTTTACTTTAATAGTATGACATAAGTTAAAAAAAATATTTTATTCTGATCGGGACGTATTACAAAAATTAGGCTGGTGTTATTTTTTCTATTGCGGTAAATCATCTCCAAACTTGTAGCGCTGTCAGCAAATAACTGCAGTTTTCGGTACAATCGATGGAAGTACAGCATAACATAGTGCTCGTGATACATTGCATATTTTACAATTTTATTGAGGTTTATCATATTATAATTTGATGAATCTGTCTATCATGAGTTTTCCTGACTCATTCCTAAAAATAATAAACAAAAAATAGTTTAAAATAAACAAACTAAAGCTAAATAAAATCATTATAAAATATTCAGTCCTAGGACATATACTGTAGATAGGACCATTAAAAATAACATATGTCAGGACATAAAAAAATAAATATATACTGGATCATATAAAAAAAAACATGAATATTTTTAATATAAATATATAATATGGGCTAATATATTTTTTTGCATTTCTTGGACCTTGATGCTAAATTGTGTAAAAATGGCTGATTTCGCACAGGCAAAAATAATACTGGTATGTCAGGGCTTGAAAATCGAATGATTTTAGAGTTAATAAAACCGTTTTGATTTTTTAAAAAAAGTACAAGTATTATACCACGAGGACATTTACATACACTCAGCTATTAGTAATTAGGTAAAAATAAATGCATCAACTTTGAAATTCGGTATAATTTGTTTCATAAACTTGCAAGCTAATTGAAAAAAAAGAATAATATACGCCTGGATTGAAAATGATAAACAAATTGAACTAAAATCGACTTCTCTCTCTTGCGTTTTTTTTTTTTTTTACTAATTTATCTGCTTAGGCTACTCTTTTGTCTTCTTTGACCACAGAGGCATGAAAACCAGATAAAGGTTTCATATTTTTTTTTTATTCTACCAAGAGCTCAATGCTATTTGAATTTCGAAATGGTTGGATTTGGATTCTGACCTATAATGTCAAATGGATAGCTATGAGGGATGATAGGGTTTTCAGATCCTCCAATCAGATTTACATCGTAGCTGATGCTTTATAATAAATTATGAAGTGAAACATAAGCTGATATTTTTTTTCTAGTCAGAATCTAGTGCTCAACAATTATACTTTGTACCATGACTATCAAAAGAAATATTATTATATCAATTCTTGACTGATCAAACTAAATACAATAAAATCCATCGGTTTTTCTTTCAATCAAAAGACCATAGTATTTTTTTCTAACATAGCGTTGATCCTGAATTTAAAACTTTCTCTATTTAAAATATGAATGATTGATACAATATTGGTACCATCTTAGGTTTATTTTAGTTAAGTAATCTATCTTTGAATGTATTGTTATTAACAAAACACTTTTTGAACATATTCTTAAAATTTGTTTTTCTTTTACAGGTATGTTTACTGCTTCAGTTCGAAATCTTCTACGTAAGTTTCTGTGTTTTTATTCTGTACAATTAACAACTCAATCTTGAGTCTTTTAAAAATTCCATCTAAACCTTCAAATAATCTGTCATTATTTATTATATATACAAAGAATCTCACTCCCTCACTCAATGTTGGGGGCTATAGTCCTTGCAGGACCTGGGCCTCTCCCACAATTCTTTCCCATGCCTCGCGGCCTCCAGTGAGATTCCTCCAATTTTCAACTCCCATTCCTCTCAAATCATCCAGCCACCGGCTCCTGTGTCTGCCCCTTTTCCTTTTTCTTCCTAGTGCATCATTTAGCATCCTTTTAGGAAGCCTACAGGGCTCCATACTTTCCGCATTTCCTAAACATCGCAGCCTGCTCCTCTTATTAGCACAGATGATATCAAGATCTCCGTACAATTCCTATATTTCGTCATTGCTTCTGATTCTCCACCTGTGCTCCTCTTTGACGGTTTCAAAGATCTTTCTTAGGATTCTTCTCTCCCAAACCAGTAGAGATCTTCTATTTTCCTTGGTTAGTCCATGTCTCACTGCCATACCTTACCACTGGCCTAATTATTGTTTTGTACAACAAATGCTTTGCTTTCCTGGAAAGACTGATCCTGCTACCATTCTGCCCTTAATTTCTACTTCTAAATTATTGTTCTCTGTCACAACTCCTCCCAGGAACTTGAAAGTACTGCAGCTGTAAAAGATGTTTTCCTCCACATCCACAATATCTCTTCGCTCCCCTTATCCAAAGAATAGGAAAAAATAAATTAACATATATTCTTTTTATTTTATTTACTTACTTAAGCAAACAATGGTAACATTTTTTTTTTTTTTTATAATTATATAATGTATTTCGAATATTTTACAAAGGAACTCTGATGTACTAATTTTAGTATTGTGAGTATTATATTGATAGTAGGTTGCTCTAATTACTTGATCGTTATTTCGTGGGAAGCACTTTAGGAATCTGTAGGGAATCTCATCTTTGCGCGATAAAGGCAACTGCTCGAACTACTTAACTGGAACACGTTAATTATTTAACAAATCCATTGCCTAAGTTTCGGATTCGGGCCTTGGAGTTATGAAGTTTATCTAAGTTTAAGTTAAAAGCTGTTCAATGTTCTTGTAAGGAATATTATTTTTTTTAATAGTACATTAGCTCTGTTGGAGTAAGGATATCTTGATTTAGAAATATTTTATTATTTTGCTTAAAGTAATATAATTGCAGAGGAAGGTAATATAGTTTTAAATGTATTTTAAACTTTATTTGGTACTCAAGTATGTTATTAGTATGAAATTTTAAATTAGTTGTTAATTGTTAAAACATTAATTTTTAAAATCATGCATAAATTAATATAAAATTCTTATACAGGAGAAACTTTGGCCCCAAGAAACAAATATCAGATCAGAAAAAAATAATATATTTTTTTTCAATCCCTAGTTTTAACAACATGACTAAGTTCACAATACTTTTTTTAACTTACACTCCATTTAGTGTTTATATTGAAGTTTTTTGAATTTAATGCTAAGATTAGGGATTGAAAAAACTGCAGTATCCAACAATGGTATATAATAATTAAAGGGAATAGATAATATACATAAATAACACAGATCAACTATATTTATAAAAATTAAAAAAAAAAACTTTCCATATGCTTATAGAAAAAACAGAAAGGTGTGTCCTCAGAACCGAAAAAAAATCACTTTTATTACTATAAACGTTTTAGACATAAAGGAACGAATTTGGTTACCGGTCGTACAAGTTTGTATTCGGGGATAATTGATCAAACCGGTAGTCCAATTTCGAGTGATTGCACGGATTGGTACTTAGTTTGTCCTATCCTAAGTTTACTAGTTTCCATTCACTGCTTTCGCTAATGCATGTTTAAAAGTGTTCTTCTAGGCACACCTATAACTTCGAAAAAGGCTCATCCGATTTGGCCAAAATATGGAGAAATGTTGGAGAGGGGGATATGAGAAAAGGGTCTAGTATCAATTCAATGAGATTCAATTACTTCGCTTAGCCCTATAATTAACCCCTTTTTTGGATACAACTAGATTTCATAAACAAATTTTTACTTAAAGATATTCTCGAACGACAAATCAATTTAATAATGTATAGACTTGGGTAATAGTTATGAGGAGAAGATGGTTGGGGATGCGGTCAGGAAATAGCATCACTAAGTTTTAAAAACTTGTTTAATAGTGCCAACGTTTCGGCCAGAATTTCTAGCCTTCATCAGGGGTGAGAACAAGTAACAAGATAACAACCAATGAATATAAAAAAATAATATTAAAAGAGAAAATATAAACAGAATTATTAGATCAAAAATTGTACAGAATGAAAATTAATAAAAGTCAAGTGATTATGAAGAAGTGGAATATAAAACTTATATAGGTAATTAAAAATGTAAGTAAAATACCATAAAAGTTTAAAGTAATAGAATGCAAAGAAACAAAGAAATATGAATATTTCAATTTAAAAATTAATGTTATAAACGGAAAAACCAAAAACAATGAGAGAAAGAAAATATATGTAACTAATGAAGTATGTAAGTATAATGCTAGAATAAGGAAACAAAATATAAAGTTAAGTTAGACAAAAGTGAATAAAAAACATGGTATTAATAATATGTGGTTAAATAACTAATAACGTGAATAAGAAAAAAAAGAAAAGGATAGAGAAGGAGAAGGGGGTAAGAGAAAGATAAGAAAAAGAGAATAAGCCAAAGAAGAACTCAGCTACTAGTAGGAAATCGGAAATCTAAGTGATCTCAGCGGCACATGCGGTTAGACTCTGAATTTACATTGAAATATAAGTGATTACCTACCTAATATAAATTAAAGTTGTCAAAGAAGTTAATAAAATGATATGAAAAAAATAAGGTAAAAATAGGAAGTAAGCTAGCTATATATATTGACATATGTACTTGACAAACGTTTCTTCCTTTACTCTGTATTCTTAACTAAGCTCAGGGCACAAATAGCATTTAGAATTCAGCTGATATAGAAGCTCTGTAAAGCACCTAAAGTATCTACTGTCTGTAGATATAAAGACTTACCGAACCTCCTTGAAGGATTCACATATCCCCTGAAAGTCTTTTGAAATTCCTTTGCTATTTTTCACTAGGGCTATCCCTATTGATCCTTCCTTCTTTCACAGAACGTAGGGGCGATAATAGGTCCGTAATCAATCGGCCCATTGTCGTCCCGTGCTGGATAAAAAGGAGCAGGATTAGGGCGATATATCAGGAGAAGATTACGCCCGAGATGGATAGTCCTTCCAGAAGGATATTCCCTCTTGCGATGAGCTCCTGCTCATCTATGACTTTTTGTTCGATCAATCATTTCCGACGTCTCAAGTTTGGTATTTCTCTCAGTAGTTCTCACTGGCAGCGGTTGATGGAGTGCTTTAATATGTTTATTCAATATTTAATAATCATTAAAAACCGGTAAAATATATAATTTAATTATTTCTATAGGAAATTACCAAATTCCAAGCCGTAATTTTTTATAAATAAACACTCTATAATTACTTCCATAGAGCATTACTTCTATAGCAGAATTATTATCAAAGAAGTGTCGCTATGCCATCAAATTTCAATCGATTGCTAACAAAATATTCTTTGTGAAGAAGTAACTTTCAACAGCAAAGGATTTAAGCGTATCTAACTCTAAATTACTGACATATAAAATGACAAAATTGTTCTATTTATACCTAGAAAATGGATTTTAGGAATTCACAAGCAATATACAATTATTCTATGAAAAACTGAAAATATGTACATATTATATTCTAAAATACAATAAACTTCTGTTATAATACAGTTATTATTAACTGTAGAATGCTAGTTTCAGAAAATTTTACTCATTTGCTCTAAAATATATTTATAATTACCATTCTTCGAGCAATGTAGTCGTGTTGTATCTCCTCACCGTTCACTGCCGTACCCTTATAGTGCCGCGGTGTCCTCGGAGCCCAAAGAGGATCCCAAAGAGAAATGGTGAAAACCCCGTAACTGTGTTTACTGAATGGTTGATGTCGCTATCGCCTTAGGCAATGCTACATCCGGTTCCAATCCTTTGTTGATCTGATATAAGCGAAGATGGTCACATACCGTACCATGAAGGCGCTATGCCTCCTCTCCTCTTTGGGTGTCCTGGTGTGTTTAGGTGCCATTCCTCGTCAAGGTCGTTCATTTCAGTTCGAATCCTGGCATTGTCAAATTCTCTGCCTCCATCCGATGCGTAGAATTGGAACCACAACTGAAGAGCTGCCAACACTGCTTCCGACCACTTTTCTCGCACCTGGTGTGCCATGGCCGCCTTACTGAAGATATCAACCACAGTTATTATTTATATCCTCTCCAGGTAAAAGTATCGATCTCTATGCATCTGCAGTAGTTGTTTCCTCTTGTCTCCCTTATGGTGGGTTCCTATAATATCTCGTGCGCAAACAAACTTCGCAATTTCCTATAACCTCCTTGATTATCTTGATATTCTCCAAAACGATGGAGTTGCCCACGTAAAGGTGATGAGTTTCTCCTGGCCCTGAAGCATACTTCAACACTCTGAAAATCTGGTAGTTCCTCACACCTGTCAGAGCCAATCGTAGTGATTTTGCTTCTCCTATATTTACAACACTCAAGCGATCCAGTGGCCTTCGTCTTCCATACAATCAGGTGCCCTTGTTTTTTATTTCCTCCAGTCCCTCCATATGAATTGGTCTTCCTCCTTCTGAGCTCTCGTTAGACGAAGATTCCTCTCTATCGTCTTCCTCCGCCACATTCTGTTCTTCTTCGTCTCCCGGTGTCTACTTCTGCAGAAATTGCCAAGACGGTTCTCTAGCCTCCTCTTCTACTGCATTCACTATAATTGCCCGAGACAACCAATGGGCTACCATATTTTCTTTTCCTGGTTTGTATATTAATTTCATATTATACTGTGCGAGGAGCTCCTTCCAACGCATAATCTTAGCTGAAGACTCCTTTAACTTCCCCAACTATTGCAGAGACCTATGGTTAGAGTGTACCCTAAATTTTCTGCCAATCTCAAAGAGTCTAAAGTGGTAATGAGCCCAGAATATTCCCAAGAGCTCTCTTTCCAGCGCACTATATCTGGTCTCTGTTTCTGTTAGGCGCTTACTGACGTACGTCACTGACCGATCTCTCTCTTCACGCTCCTGATACAACACCGTTCCCAGCACGTACTCACTCGCGTCCGTAGTTATATTGAATTGCCGAGTGAAGTCCGGGAACACAAGCACCGGCTCCAGTAGCAGGTCCTCCATGCACCATTTTCCGTATAGCTGCGACTTTATCCGCGTCGGGATTAACTCCTCTGGAAATTTTGTGGTCTAAAAAAATTATTTGTTCCTACCCCAGCGATGATTTCTCTCCCGATTATTTCGGCCCAAATTACCTGATTCTCTGGAATACGCTGTGTAAATGTTGTACGTGTTCGTCTTTGTTCTTACTGAACACTAGAAGACCATCCATGTAAATCTGACAGACGTATTCGGCAATTCCTCTCAGAAACTCGTCCAGCAGGCGGTGAAAGGTTTTGGGGGCGTTTTTGAGACCAAATGGCATCCTTGCAAACTCGTAATGGCTCCTCTCAAATGTGAATACCATCTTATGTTGATCCTTAAGGCGCATTTTTATTTGATGATATCCGGCCTTCATGTCTAATGTGCTAAATACCGTAGCTCCGCTTAGCCAATCCATAGTGTCTTCAAATTTGGGCATCGGATACTTCTCGTCTACGGTATTCTCGTTCAGCTTCCTGTAATCTATTACCACCCTATACTTTTTGGTAGTTTTACCAGGCACTTTCTACTTTTTCACTGCCCACAACGGTCTATTGTACGGGGATGTAATGTCAAAAATTATTCCCTGGTGTTTTAAACTTAGAAGCTCTTCCCGGATGTGGTGACGTAGCGCCTGCGGGCGCCTCTCTTTCACGTATGTCACTTTGTGTTGTTTTAGTGATATATCATGGACCTTTCTCCTAGACGTCCCGTGCTTACCCCCTTCTTTGAAAAAGATATCTTTATATTCCCTCCTATGGCTTCATCTCCAGTCCTTGGTCTGATTGATTGCTCCAACCCAAGCGCCCGCGTTCTTCCGCTGAAAATGTCATTTGTAGATTTTTCCTCCCAAGTTAATCTTTCATTTCCCCCTGCTATTCTTAAACCAAGCTCCCACCTTCCCTAGTAGGTCACATCCCACAATTACTTTTTATTCCTTACAACTACTTTGTATTACTTCCTACCATATGGACCTGCAAGTTTTCCCTACAAAATCCCCACCGTGTCAATCCCATCTACGCCTCCCTCTTTACTTCACAAGATCTACCCAGGGTGATTAATTTACATTGACATTCCCGAATCTGTCATGTCCTCTCTCCACTACGCAGCTATTCTAGGGCTTCTCAGTACATGATGGGGTTGAAACTGTCGGTGTCCACCAAGCACCACACTGTTGCTATCTCTATTATAGACAGACCGCCGCTCTTTTCCTTCACGTTACAATTCAGCAGGGTGCGGTCGCCTCTCTGCCGACATCCCTCTCTCCTCCAGTTCCTTGCCTCCATCCACTTTTGTTTCCTTGTTTCCATCCTTCTGTTTCCAGTCTGTCCCTTTCAATAACTCGGTTCCGTGGTTCTTCAGCTTCGTCTCCGACGTTCCCGATGTTTCCGTCGATTCACCAGATGATCTACTCTACCTTCGGTTGCTTCTCTGTATCCGTTGGGCGTTGATCTCCATTGGTTCACCCACATCTCTTTTTCAGTATATGTATGGGCACTGTTTTGTGATGTGCCCCTAATTTCAACATTCAAAGCACCTCATGCGTGGACAGTAGGCCACTAAGTGTCCTACTTTCCCGCAACCATGGCATTTTCTGTCCTCACGGCACCCGCTGCTTCTTGGTTCTATCTGCCTCCTTTCGGTGATAGATAGATTTTTTTTCCATGGAACTGGATTAGTCCTCGGTCAATTATAAGCAACTCTCGTCCATCCGCTTTCTTCTACTTCCATACGGGACTCTACTCTCGTATAGATTTTAGATCGGAAGTGTATGTCCTATTATCCCATAGGAATTGATCTCTAGGCCGTCACTGACCCAAAAATAGGGTTAACAATCAATGTTTCCCGAGGGTTTTCTTTATTACCAACGAGTTCTATTTTTCTATTTATTCGGTCGTACGTCCATTAAGATAAATGAACTGCAAAGTAAAGATAATATTAACCTTCATGGTAACAAAATATGTTTGAATACTTGATAATGAAATACTCAATAAATTAGGTATTTTATATGATGAAGTACCTAACTTCCTTCTAAAACGAAAAATATTAGCTGTGCAGCCATGAAGGTGCATGACTTGCACTGATTGTTTATATGAATGAGCTGATTTCAGAAATCAGTACAATTTTTTTTTCTATTATATGGACCATGATTGAGGTTAAATTTAAAGGTATTTAAAGAAAGGTTATATCTTAAAGGAACGGCACAGTAATTGTGTAATAAGAAGCATGTGAAAGTATGTCGGCTTATTCCATACCAAGACAATGAAACTGAAATATTTAATGGGTGTTATTCTTATGTTATGTATAGATACACATTCTAAGTGATTTGTTTTTTTTTTCATACCCTCCAGTAATGATGTTAGTGAATATTTGGTACATACATATAGGAGGTATGCTATATGTATAACTGGGTGTTAAGGATACCTTGGATTGCCTTTTGGCATTATAATGTTAGGTGAGGGGTCCAATGAAGGTTGTAACTTGGTTGGCTTACGCTAGTGGATTGCTAGTTGAAAACTTTCGAAGTAATTTTAAAGTCGTAAATTTATTAAAAAAATGTATATCTAGTTTTGGCGAGAATGGCCGTGGACCAAATCTCGAGGAGTATGCTGATGCAGTGGTTCTCAATGTTTTTTTTTTTTTTTACAGTGGAACCCTTTTGGTACTAATAGGGTAGTAATAGAACCCTTTTGGTAGAAGTTGGTAAATGGTGGAACCCCAATATTACCTAATATATTATTAATTGTCATATTTTCATCAAAAGCGAAGAAAGACTGGGAGAGCTACACAAAACCTATGCAAAATTGATGAAAATTCTTACCTTGACCCCTTTCTTTAGTGTTTTGAAGTTTTGAGACCCATTCTTATATTATTTCGAATATTGAGTCCTCATATTTCTAACTGAATAGTGAAAAAAAATCTTTTTTTTTGCAGTAAGTAGTAAGTAGTGAGATTGCATAAAATTTCAATCGCTATTACTTTTATACTAGTATTTTTGATCATTAAATAAACACTTAAATACTAAATAATTCAACAACACTATCCAAATTATAGTCTCAAAACATTTATTTCATTCACATGTCCAACGTTTCGGCCAATTCGGCCATCTTCAGGGACAATCTTAATTTACTCAGAGACATATCATTTAACCCTTTTTAAAAACTCCATACAGGCCATTCTGCCCAGGTCAATATATTTACATCTAGTATGTCAAAAATACAATAAACACCTAATAAGTCAAAAACATAAAAACCAGTCAAATTATTTCACTTTTACCACAATTTATACACTATATATTATAACCTCACTTGTAACCTACCTTTACTCTCTAAGGAGTAAAGGTAGGTTACAAGTGAGGTTATAATATATAGTGTATAAATTGTGGTAAAAGTGAAATAATTTGACTGGTTTTTATGTTTTTGACTTATTAGGTGTTTATTGTATTTTTGACATATTAGATGTAAATATATTGACCTGGGCAGAATGGCCTGTATGGAGTTTTTAAAAAGGGTTAAATGATATGTCTCTGAGTAAATTA
Organism: Halyomorpha halys; assembly: GCF_000696795.3. Taxonomy (NCBI): domain Eukaryota; kingdom Metazoa; phylum Arthropoda; class Insecta; order Hemiptera; family Pentatomidae; genus Halyomorpha; species Halyomorpha halys. Next base: position 139,168 of record NW_027115747.1, on the reverse strand, counting down.
AGATTGTCCCTGAAGATGGCCGAATTGGCCGAAACGTTGGACATGTGAATGAAATAAATGTTTTGAGACTATAATTTGGATAGTGTTGTTGAATTATTTAGTAAAAAATTGCCAGTCTCAAGAAAGAAATTTAAAGATTATAAATAAACACTTAAACTCCAGCTCTCAATATGTGTTCTTCCCTGCCTCTCATATAAGAAACCTGTCGAAACCACTTAGGCGCCTCGTACAATCCGTAGCTCCCAAACTTTCTCGAAGAACAGTTCTCATCAACCCTCTCTAATCCGGTTTCCTCTCGGGGTATTCCACTTAATCATGATTAATCGTTTACTGTTTATAGTCACACAAGACCTTGCTCCTATCCTGTGGTCTTTATCGAGGGTCTTCTTCATGGCCAGTATATCTTGTTAACCTCTTTCTGGCAGTACATGGATTAATTAAAATATTCAAATAATATTAGACTAAAAATTTAAATTAGATGTACCGATACTCAAACCGCAGTCTTTTATAACCGCAAATATTATCTGTGTCTTCAAACTTGTAAATAAGTAAAACCTCTTCATTTTAAGGTTCGTGTTTCAGAAATATTGTATAATGGGTACATAATTATAAATATTTTGCATTCAATTAAATTTATTTTACATTATTTTCCACTGTTTTATTTACCTATTACAGCAATCCTGACTCGAAAACGTTTGCGGCCAACTAAAACAAAAATTTAGCCATGAGCGGACCACCATCATTTATCTTAGCTTATTTACCTGTTCCAATCTTTCAAAAAACACTCATAAATAAGGAAAGGTAAAGAGTAAAACAGTTGTAACATTAAGTTCCCTTAAAATATGTGTGCCGTACCCTCTCACGCCTCTACTCTTTGCCGTGCGGCTCAAGGCCCACCTTTAGCACGCTGACCACTAGTTGACATTCACAGATTTATCGACATATGTAAAATAATTTTTTCCCGTAATACTTGATTTTTCCAAGCTAATGCCTGGCCTAAAGATCCACTATGAGAGCCGAGCATTCATTCACTTTTCTTGTGATCCCACTTATTCAGACTGAAGCTTCATTTATTCATGAAGTCTAGAGTTTCATCCCATACCTCGTGGTTTCCATTCCTGTGGTGCTTATGCTTCCTCCGTTACCGACAGTGCTCGAGATTCAACCCTCTTGCTATCCTACCGGAATGCCGTCTCGATTCTTCCCCACCCTCTCCTTTCCTAAGATCACTGCTTCTGTCTCAACATCTAAACATACACTCTGGGCTATTTTTATATTTATATTCTTATCCTTATCCTAATTTTAAACGCAAATGTAGTCTAATTGAGAAAATTTCCTGCAGCAGTGGTCCTTTTTTAAAAGTATAAACAAACATTCTACATTATTATTGAAGATACTTAAACAAGTATGATAAGCTAACATTATTAAGTTCCATCATATCGAATTGAAACAAAAAAAATTTTTAAAATATTGGATATTTTTAATATTATTTCCTCCTTCTTTTACTAGAAACTTTTAATTGCAAAGTGGTCATGGTAAAACAAAA
>NW_027115747.1:134183-137572 GCF_000696795.3 Halyomorpha halys | reverse complement strand
TATATATTTCAATATAGATATATTTCAACAATAACAATAAATTTCAACAATAATAAGGCATTTTTATATTAACAGAATATGCCAAATATATAAAACAAGACAAGTATCATATTTTTTTACGAAACCTTGAATATTCATAAACAATTACAGTTAAAGAAAATGTACTTCAAATGTAAATATTAGAAAAAAAAATAGAAAGAAGATTTAATCGTTCTTTGATTCAGTTATGTATTTATCATTATTAATAAATAATAATTTATTTGGTTAAATAAAATCCCTACAAGTAGAAATCTTTATTAAACCCAACAAATCGTTCAAAAGCTAAGCCAGCCACAAATGAAAGAAAAAAACTTAAATCATGATAATTTTAATGTTTTGAAAATAATATTTTTCATTATTTATTATCAGACGTTTTTTGAAACTACTTTAAATTTTTTAATAAACTGGATTGATGTTTTTGAATACCTGAAAACAATTTTTTTAGATAAATAGTAAAAAAAGAAGCAGATTAAAAAAAAGAAATCTTGAACATGTGAGGAAGCATTTTTTATAATATAGGATATTTCAATTCATTAATTTATCTCTCTATTTAAAACTGATGAAATTAACAGAAGTGTGTTGTATTTGATTGTATCAAATCATCTCCATCATTTCAACTTGGGAAGACTTGTGCATTGTTGCAACAGAATCTGAGGTCAGTTGTCAGCGGTAACATCTACGATAGTGACCACAAAAGCTTATCACTTGTCCCGTAGTTCTCACTTGACAGCTCGCCCTTCGCGTTATGATGAAAACGGAAAATTGAAAATTGTCTGGTTTTTTTTTTTTCAGCCTGATGAAGCAGTAGAAAAGGAATTATATTGAGAAAGAATATAGTAATCATAAAATGTATATATTTCTCTAGAATAGCTGTCAGAATGTGGGAAGTTTGTTTATTTTTTTTCTTTTGATTTATTATTGTTATACCTTTGATATTAATATAAATATTCCTTTTTCTTTTTGCATAATAAAATTTCTTATTAAAATTACACTTAAGATTCATTTATTCCAGTGCTTAGACGAAAACTATTTTTCAAAATTCACTCAGGTATTGATATAGTCAGCTATGCTGGAGATACGATAGCTGAATGTCCTATTTATATGAAATGATGATGATTTGCGAAGAAACTACATATCTCAGACCTTTTCTAGTAGTGGCACGTATTAAATCTGACTATTTAAGATCTTACTCTAATTAGTAAGTGTTGCGGCCAACATATGATCGGTAATCGACTATGTGACATACGATATAAAAAACAAAACAAATCCGCTCTCTGTTGTTTTTTATACTGCAAACACACAGACTACTTCTTAACGTCTCACCGCACACACGTATCGTCTCCTTCATCTTCGACAGCTGAATCATCTTAGCCACGGCGGGCGGACTTCAACTCATCCTCCAAGAGGACAACGCGGGCGGACGTACGTCCCTTACGTCCCTACTTCCACGAGAACACCCTCTCAGAAAAACCTCAACAGGGGCCCCACCAATCACCGGTGAAATAAGACTTTTTTCTCTCTCTTTTTGTCTAATTAATTTAATTTTGTAATAGTTCTAAGATTTATTTTTTTTCTAGTTTGTATATTTTTTGTGTTCGATTAATTTAATTTTGTAATATTATTAAGCTTTCTTTTTTTTTCTTCTAGTTTACATATTTTTTGGTTTCTTTAATTATGTTTACTTGTTTGAAAATAAAAAATAACAAAATTAGACCATTTCTTTTCTTTTCACGGTTGGGCTAGTAAGGGTTTCTTCTGAACCCCTACCCGCCGTAACAGTAAGAAAAAAAACAAACATTTTTACGATATATTCTGAGAATGAAGTAAAATTTTGGGACATAATTTTCATTTTCTAAATCAATTTTTTTTTGTGCCAAAGAACGATTATTTGATTAGGCACATCTTAGGTTTATTACTGTTTCACTACGCCGAGTAGTAATAACATTAAGCTTAACTTTTAAATATGAGTTTTTTAAACATTACGAATTAATGTTGTGAAATTTATATATTACGTACTGATAATGATTTGTTATAAATTTATTTTTTCGTTTACCAGGACACTTATCACTGTAAACAATTGAATGTATCCCGTCATATTCATAATAAATCTATTCATAAAAAAATAAGTAAAGTCAACAAGTTGTTTTTCAATAAATCTTTGCACACAACTACCAATTTCATCTACTCCACGCTCCGCTTCGCCGTCCTGTTAAGCATAACAAGTTCTGTTGATTTCAACATAAAAATCTTAAAGTTCAGGATCAGGAATTTCACTGTTTAAAAAAACAAAACAAAAAAACTTCCAACTTGTCAGGAAGCAAAATGTGTCACTATTCAAGAAAACGAAAAAAAAATTGAAAATATTGAAACAACTTAACTTATGGCGTTGTTAAAGAAAGATTTAATAGAGCTCAATACCACCACGTCTGTTCTTAGGTGGACAATTAGAGAAGAGGACAAAAAGAGAGTTTTTAGCTGTACCACTATTAAAGCATACTAGGCGATGTTGATAGTACACTACATACACAGTTTTAACTTCTCGTTAATTTCGTATTTTTTATTTTCTGTTGATGAGAGAACCTGAGCATATTACAAAATTATTATTTCAATTTAAAAAATGATCAAATCTAAGTATATTTTTCTACGTCCGTAAAAATATATATATTTTAAAAAATATATGTTTCTATGTCCGTTCAGGAAGAAAAACAAAGGAATAAATGAATAAAAAAAATAAATAAGTTAAAACAGCTATGTGTTGAACATATTTTTATTAACATATAAAAAGGATAAATATAAAACATTTAATATCAATGTACAATGCCCGGGGGTCCTTATATTAAAATGTTATTAAGCCTATTATTAATTTAAATAATACTACAATTATTTACTTTAAAGTTAGCGTAATGACATTTATCTGCCTATTAATTAACAAAATGTATTTTAATTTCAAAGTTTATGATAATTGCATTGTCTTGACTATCGAATATTTTATGTTACAAATCCTTTTCCTTTCAAAATAGCTTTTAATAATTACTCACCGTTCCCCTACGGAAATATCCGTGTCAGAAGCGGATGCCGGTTCAATTCCGGGCTGTGACAGTTGAATATAATTAGTGAGGGATCTTTCCACTGAGAAGGGCACACTTCTTGGACTGCTATGTTTTTTCAGTTCAATATATATATATATATAAGTTAAGTATTGGTGAAAGCAAAATGTAAAAACAGAGAAGAAGGAATAAGGTGTAATTCGCTTGAACTGCTGTAAAACACTGACTTTATTGTATTCGGTACATCTCTTATATACCCTCGATCAGCTGATCTCCTCAGTCAGCTGACATCGAAATAACAGC
>NW_027115747.1:98847-129723 GCF_000696795.3 Halyomorpha halys | reverse complement strand
TTTTTTTTGTTTGTTTTTTTTGCATTATTATAAATATCTTTTGAATCTAACAGTGATCAAACGTTTTAGTTTCGATTAAACTAGATCTCATAAGAAAAATAAAACCTAGCTCAGGTTTATAACCTAACCTGAGCTAGGTTTTATTTTGTTTTACATTAAATATTTGTCTTTGTCTTTTTTTTGTAAATTCTATACCCAAAAGTTCTCCATAAAGAACTGCCACCTTTAATTAGTTAATAATATAGTTGATAATTAGTATTTTATATAAATTTTATTTTCAACCGAACGTAATTAATAGAATGGAACTATACCTAAAACACAAGTCTTAATTAAAACAAAATCTGAGTTGTGTGTGCAATCATCTAGCAACGAGATTACACACAACTTCAGCTTTGATCAGTGATATCATATCCGAAAAAATAACTACGGTGCAAATATGTATTAACAGGTTCGATTTTGTCACTCTCATCTGAAACTATAGGGTGTTTGGGCACCAATGTTAAATAAAATTAAAAAACACACTGAAAAACAATGGTGATTATCAAAATAATTAGTAATACATATGTTTACGCTTTCATGCATTGCAGAACACGAAGGTTCTTCCTAATCACCAAGTGGAATTATTAGTCTCACAAATAAGTAAAGGTTACTATTAGGTGAGCAAAGTTCCATTGTTCTTGATAGTGATAATCAGAAGCTAAGAACACCATAGAAAATAATCTCATGGCTTAACTGGCGTCATTTTTCGAATCACCAGTAGATTTTCTCCGGTCTGCCATATATGAGATCTACAGTGATATTATTTTGTATATTTTAGCCAACTCACTTATTTATGGCTTGTGTAACTTGTTAATTAATGCTAACTCGAAGCGCGGTGTTGATGTAATGGATTATGAAATGATTGTTACACTTAATCTTGTGGTTTTTGCTTTATTAGGGCCTAGTGCTTGTCAAGGCAATGTTTCGGTTGGATTGGTAATGTTTGTAAGTTTGAGGAACTGGCGGTGATGTTTGCGATCCCTTTAGATGGGGCCCGGTATTATGAAGTTCCTTGCTATAAGATCAACAGTGTATGGGTAAATCCATAAATCAAACTTTCATGGAACGTTTATCTACTAAAGCAAAGAAAGCGGCATTATACTATAGATTTCATAATATATTTTGATATAATGTTTCCGAGATTATCGTAAATGTGGGCTAGGTAAGGACCACTAAACAGAGAATTTTTCTAAAGTATTATTATTCATAATCTAAACCATCTTATAAAAATAATCTAGTATAGCAATATTCCGATTTTTCTGAATTAACTAAAACATATTAAAAAATAAGATTGAATTTTTCTTCATAACTATGTAATATAGTGAAGCTTTGTATACATGAATAAAAAAGTCATACAGGAAGTGAAAAAGCTTTTAGCTCGAATCAAAAATTTCCCCTCGCATTTTACTTTTTAGATACAACAAATTAGGGTTCCGTATCTGTGAGTAGTTGAGGCTTTTTTTCTGGCGTTCCAGCAACAGTCGCTCCAACTTGGATGAAACTTTTAGGGATTATGCGTAGTAATTTCAATGTATAGATGTATTTATATCATGTTATTACTTTATAAATATTTTTTTAAATCGTTGAGGACGGAATTCAATAAAATGTGCTTTTTTTGGGGGGTTTTTTAACAGTTTAGTAACGTTTTTCCATATCACAATATTGTTTCCTTTCAGTATTGGGTTTCGTTAAGCAAAACTATTCTCATTTAATAACAATTGATGAAGTTGAAGTCGTGTCTTGTATTGATCGACCTAAAATTGGGGTTGGAACTGTTAAGTGAATTACGGGGACCGGGTAAGATTGAACGTAGCTCTCAAAGTTGGGAAGTCTCCATGTTTTCTCATCTAGTTATCATTTTTTCTTCATCAATTTGAGCAACAAATGTTACTAAGTTAAAATTTTTCAATGACATTTAATAAATTTTAATTGGAATTGGATTTTTACTGATATCTGTATATATTGATAAAATTTTACAAAATAGAAATTCACTGATCCATCACCGCACATTACCGTTAAATTATTGATACCCTTTATCTACGACCCACATTGTTAAAGTTACCGAAGGGAAGGAACCAAACTCAGATTATTTGTTGTTTCCCACTTCAACTTAATAAAATTTACGAAATGTAGATTTCGCAAAATTTGGATTGTATTCGAATAAAAGTCCGGAATTATTTTTTTTTATTTATTATTTATTTTTATAAACACCTTAATCAACACTGGAGTGTCCAGTTTGCTCCTGATTCTTGGTAATTTATTCTGTGGAATGTTAATTTTATTATTTAATTTTGTTTCGATTCCCAAACCTCAAAAGCCGCCTGAATACCCATCCTCCTACCGTCCTATCACTTTGTTACCTATCATGGGCAAAATCCTTGAGAAACTCATCTTAAGACGCCTGTACCCTATCCTGGATTCCAACCACATAATCCCAGATCACCAGTTTGGTTTCTGAACATCCCATTCCACTATCCAGCAATGCCATCGTGTGGTTGATGTTGTCTCGTCTTCATTGGAGCGCGGAATGTACTGCTCGGGAGTCTTTCTTGATGTAGAACAGGCTTTTGATCGAGTCTGGCACCCAGGACTGCTACACAAGATCCGTAAATTCCTACCCCCTACATACTTCCTCATTATCCGTTCTTATCTCTCCGACAGATTATTTCAAGTAAATTACAACGGAAATTATTCATCCCTATTCCGTCAGTCTGGTGGTGTTCCTCAGGGTGGTATCCTTGGTCCTATCCTTTATACAGTTTTCACAGCTGACATTCCATGTGGAGGATTAAAATAAATTCCAATAAATCCCACCAAATCACATTTACCCTTCGACGTAAACCCATGACCTCTTCCCCTACAATATCCTTTAATAATACCCCTCTTATTCCTGTCGAACAGATCCGTTACTTTAAACTATTTTCTTTTCTTTTAATTATCAAGATGGTGATTTATTTGTGATAAAAGCTACAATAAATCAATTGCGAGAGAAGATAAATAAAGAATTTCATGTATCAATTATCAAAATATATATCATATTAAATACATCAAAGTTGAAAGCTCAGACCTAGGTATTATTAAAAAATGGACCTGTGCTGAATATGAATTAGGGTCCGGAACCTTAAAAGGTAAACCTAATTGAGGTGGTTAAGAGAAATGAAGGCTAAGCTTCAGGGCGTTGAAGAGCTGTAAGACACAAGAGACTCTCTTCAGAAGGAGACGTTCCTTTGAAAATGCGGAAACCCTGCTGAAGCAGCAGAAAAATAAAGTAGAGGAATTATTCATGTAAAACGAAAACCTCAAAGTCAAATTATTGGATCTTGATGGTAAACTTAATCAGGTGGAGCAAAGTAACCTAAAAACACTTTAAAGATCAGGGAGAGACCATGGTCAGAACGATTCTCAGTATTGGTGTAGGCCAGGGTGTGAAGCTGTGTCCGGACGATCTGAGTCCCAGGCCCTATTATAGTGAGACTCGTCCATCGAACACTAAGACATGAGCTGGTGCGGCAAAGAAGTTTCAAGAGAGATTTTTCCACTCGCCACTTAGCTTGGGAAGAAAATAACGCGCACCGCGAGATAAGAAACTTGAACAACAGTGAATACTAAATAGATTTTATTCTTACATATTTACAAACAACTACATAGTTTAGTGGTTACAGATATCTCAGTGTCTCTGACTGAAACTGTAACTGTAACTGTTTAATTTACAGAGTTAGCAAATATATATGTACATTTGAGAAGAGGAGGTAGGGAGAATAATAATATAGGAGAAGGGGGATTGGACCAATCAGATAATTTTAGGAAACTAGGTGGGGTCTAGGGAGCCTAGGATATTAGGAATAAATATCTGGGAGGGAGGAAAGGCGTGATTACACTTTCTTTCCTCATGACAGACCCGATCGCACTGGAGGTGATGTTGGGTTGTATGTTCATGTTAGTCTCAAGATCAAAATCCTACTTCGCTCCTCTTCTATCATTCCTCATGCAGAATACATGTTTGTTGAAATTTCAAGCATATCTAAAGGGGAGACCCTGTTATTTGATATCGTTTATCGACCTCCCCAAGTTCCATTCTATAACACCTTCGAATCCTCTCTTGTACAACTCGTTTCCACTTATTTCAAAATTATTATCATTGGCGATTTTAGCATTAACATGCTCTCACAATCCAGTGATAAATCCTTTCTTATTGACGTAATATTTTCCCTCAATCTTTGCCTCATTTCTTATTCTCCTATACAACACCCACAATCCTCTGACATCTGGTTAGACCTTTTTATCTGTGATTCTCCTGTAAATATCCTTTTCTCTTTCCAGCACTCCGCTCCGTTCATCTCATCTCACGATCTGATCCAAATATCGTGCGACCTAAAAGACAAATGTTTTACTTCTAAAATTGTATTATATTGTAATCTAGATCTCCTTTCCTATTATGAATCCCTTCAACCTGACCTTGATTCCGTTCAGTGGGATATTATACAGTCCTATAATTCCATCTGCTCTATGGTCTCCACCCTTACTTCACATCTGCAATCTATATTATACATCCATGCTCCTCTCAAAACCCGAACCTTACGCCATACAAGAGAAGCCAAGAGAAGCAGCTAAACGCAAATTTCGTGGACCCACCTGTCTGCAGATTATACACAGTTTAAACAACTCCGTAATGCAACCCAATTAGCAGTTCAACGTGCTAAATCCCATCACATTCATCACGCCCTCTCCAATGCTCCCGATCCTAAATCCAAGTGGAAAATACTCCGAAATTTATCCCTTCCAGAATACAATAACCTCAGCTCTCTTTCAATAACACCTGACGATCTCAACAACCTAACCTGCTACTGATCCATAAATCTTTCCTGATATTCTAAACAACAGCTTCAATCAAGAAAAAATCTTTTTTTCCCACATCTTACGAAGAACTAATAGCCACCATTTTAAGATCCTATACCAGCGATCATGGACCGGACAACATTCCTGTTAAATTGATTAAATCCTGTCTCCCAGTCCTTATTCCCGTACTTTATCGTATAAACAATTTTTCCTGGCAAAATGTCACTTTTTCTTCTCATAGGAAAACCGCTTTAGTTTGACCATTAAATAAAATCCCAAATCCTTTTTATTAAAATCCTCATCAGTCCCCTCCAATCCAGCTTTCTACCTGGCTAAACACAATTCGCTCTCCTTTAAATAACCTACGACCTCCAAACTGCCATGGAACACCAAAACCTAACTACCCTCATCTTCCTTGATCTCTCCAAAGCATTTGATACAGTTGACGATAACATCTTTTTTACCAAACTACGAAATCTTCCTTTATCCAACAGGGCTTTGCTCTGGTTTCAATCCTTCCTATCCGATCGTTCTCAATACATAGTGGTACCTGACAAACCTCCATCAATGACTCGACTCCTCGTGGTGTCCCTCAGGGTTCATCGCTATCTCCTACCCTTTTCACTATCTACATCAATGACCTTCCCATCCTTACCCAACATTCTTAATACCATTTGTACGCAGATAATTTCCAAATTTACCTTACCATCCCACCTTCTGACCTATTAGTTGCCACGGAGAAGCTTCAAGAAGACTTGAATTGAATTATTCTTCGTAACCCGCAGGCTCCTGGTTACTTCCTTAATAATCCCCCACTTTGATTATTGCTGTTTGGTTTACGGAGGTATCTCTGGAGATCTCGAAGCAAAATTAAAACGGTTAAATAATTGCTTTGTATGATTCATCTTTGGGGTTCCCAGCCTCTGTCACCCGATTTTATGAAGAGTTGAAGTGGCTTTACCCCTCCTTCCGTCGTAAATACTTTCTTGCTTCCTTCCTCTATTAAGTTATCCAATCCCGCCGTCCATCGTACATATCTGATGTCCTTTAATTTAAATCCTCAGTGCATTTCCACAACACACGCTCGCGGCCTTCAGACTTATATGTAACTGCTCATCGAACCGCAGCCTTTGGTAGAGCTTTCCTCATCCGTTCCTCTTCTCTATGGAATTCTATTCCCTCCTTTATTTGAAGTTCTAACCCTTCCAATTTTCAAATCCCGTATCTTCGACTACCTTATGTCTACCCAATTCCGGATAAATAAAAATTGAAAGTTTCAAAAAAGGTTTATGTGTTTTCTGTATTCCATGTCTCAGATTTTCATTTATAATTGTAAATATATACATTACCATAAATTGTATCTTTTCATTGATTATTTTTTAGTTTAATTGTAATTTATTTTTTATAATTGTTTTTATTACCAGAAGTCATCATATGTTTTATGATATAACATAACATTATTTTATATGTTCTGTTAATTATTGTTGTTTATTTGTATCTTTTCAAATTCGTTATTTTATGACGTTTTGTAATTTTATCTTTACTCTAAGTCCCTAAAGCCTAATTTTAACGATTTATATTATTCTAAAGGGATAAATCCCAGAATAAATAAAGATTATTATTATTAAATTACAACATTTTGGCCGAAAAACTAAAATATAAATTGTTTCCACATAATGAGAAAATAACATTTTGTGAATTTGTTTTTACAAATAACATGGAAACTGAAACGAACCTATGACCTTGGTTAGAAACTACTTTATGACATATTTAGCCAGGCTAAATTTTAGTGCAACTTTACATCTGTTGTTCCCTCATATATTTGCCTAAATAAATTCCTAAAATGTTGATTTTCAATTGTTTGGAAAAACATGTTGGTTCTTGATAAGCTATATCCCGGAAACAATCGAACGTCGAGAGTTATGTAAGTGTTCAAATTGTTTGATACCGATAACATAACCTTTTCCTGTACGAAATTTTGTAAAAATTAATACAACACAAGCTTTTATTTTAATGATTTCTATGTATATAGAAAAAAAAAATCCAACGCGTTCAAAATGCGTTAGTATGCTAAAAGTAAACTAAAAAAAAAGAACTTATGCCATTGGTTCTATCTAAAACCTGCGTCTCATCTACCATTACTATTTCATAAATACCATGGGATGAAATTCTATATACATTTCTTTTTTCTTTTTTTGGGGCTCTTGTTTTATCGAAGACCTTTATATCATCAAAGTGTTAATATCAAGATATGTTTCTCCGGGTCACCGTGAAATAAATTTTGACTCAGATAAGAATCAAATCCGCAACGTTCTGAACCAGGCGCTCCGGTACCATTAGTGTAACGTGCTCGGATATTATTTTCCCTTATATATACTTTAATGCATTGTCTATTGATTAAATTGTTGGTTATTAATAAATCGCGTTTCTTTTAACCAAATCATTGTTCAAAAAAGAATTTTCTGAATGATTGTTTAGTTTACTAATTAATAAAAAACAAAACAACTATTAATGGGCCTAAAAATACTCCGACCCAATACGACGTATTTCCATTAGCGCCGTAGCACTCTTCGACACAATAGATCAAACAATGTTTACTATTCCTCTAAGCGCTCTTTGGTAGAAGCTGATTCTCCAGAGACCTCATTACCAGGACCAGTGTTGCAGAACGATTGTCCTAAATGTTTACAGAAGCCCCCCGGAGGCTTCTAGATTAGCGGAAAGTGTGGTAATGGAAACTGCCCTTCGTAGATTCCTTTAAATTAAACAGCCTCTTAGCATACTGTCTAGAGCTTGATGTTTGAGTTTATATCAATGTCTTATATTGTATAATATTTTATTTATTATTTATTGATAATTATTAATTACCAATAATTGATGTTCAATATAGCAAATCTGCATTTTTTGCGTAAAAGAAGTTGATTCAATATTGTTTATTCTGACAAAAGTGTTAAAAAAATATTTACATATTTAATGTTTTTTTTTTCTAAGCATGAGTGCGTGGGGATGATGTCAAGAAAACGGGTTGAAGGTTGCCTCTCATGGTCCCTGCGCAAAGATGACACGCAAACATATTTTTTTATTAGTTGTTCAATTTTATTAATTTAGAACGTGCATTTTATTATTATCGGAAGGGTGCACTGACATTTTAAAAATATTTTCTTGAAAATTATGGAAGGTAACTTTCTCACTCATTTCTTCGGAAGTATATGTACAGCACCAAAAAGCTATGTAACAAACTATTATTAAAGTTTCTTAATCCCTCCAAGAAACTAATAATATGTAAATATATTTGTTTATAAATTTAAGAAACTGTTACATTATTTTACTAAAATGAATATATCTAGAGTATCAGAAATAATATAATTTCCAAATTTGTTTTAAAATACTGCTGAATATAAAGAAGGATATAAATATCTGCTCATAATTTTCTTATGAAGCAGCAAGTAACCTTATAAAATAATATACGGAAAATAAAGTTAAAAAAACGTATTGAACTAAACCCAAATTTTAGAATACCGTTTTTCTTAAAACTTTATTTTTTATTCAACTTTACTGATACAGATATAAGAAGTACAACAAACAAATTACACTTTCGTTGTTTGTTTATTTTTTATCTAATAAAACGCCGTTTTGAACAAGTTGAGTATTTTCACGCCTCTTGTTTCGTTCCCCATTAGTAACTATGTTTTTAGATATAAATAGATTATATATAACAGGGATCGAAATGGTTATTATTTTATCAATGAATTTCAAAACGGCAGTTGCTGCATATTTTTTTTTCATTTTCAAGATTAATAGATAACTATTATAAAAAAAATTAATTTTTAAAATCTACATCTGTATTGAAATAATTATTAGTTTAGATTAAAGAAGCTTAGTTGATAAAAATTAGTAAAAAAAAAAAAACTTTTTAAATCAAAATTACTCTTTGAATAGTTTTTAGTTCAACTCTTTACACAATTATTTTATATCAAATTTATTACTAAAAATGTTAGTTTCTCACTATGTTCCGAAGGTGCAGGAATAGGAAATGGCATCCATTTTAACATCATATGTTGGCCAAACCGATTTATTTGACCCTTTCGGATTTTTGACAAATCTGGGAACATTTACATGTATTTGAGTGTGCAAAAATTGAAAATGCTATCGATTTTAAGATAATGCGCTGGTATATCGATTTATCGGTATTTTTTTTGTTCTTGATTTGTTGCTTTATGTAGTATCGGCATTAATTAAATATCTAAGATTTATAATTTTTATTTTTCTATTTAGAAGGATTTTAAGACAAATTTGGAAATTTTATTATCTTTCTGACTTCAGATACAATAATTTTTGTAAAACAATGTAAGAATTTCTTAAATTTATTATTTAAAAAACAAAATAGTTTCTTGGGGGATTGAGAAAGTTTAATAACAGTGTTTACATACCGTACATAAGACAAATATTTTAAAAGTGTCAATGTACCTTTGGGGTTATTATAAAATGCACGTTATAAGTTAATAAAACAATTATTCAACCCACAAATTAAAATTACATACTTATGTTCGATATATACGACCGAATTACACGCAATAGCATCAGTCCTCCATTTTTACCTTTCAATAACTCAAGAGACAATTGTAATAATTTTGAGATTTATTCAGCTCTGTAAAAATTTTGTAAAACACGTTCCCGGAACATCCGTTCATCATAACAATTTAATCTTTCTATAACCTAGGTAAGTCTATAAGTTTCATATGGTTCCCAAGCTACACTGACATTGTTGGATACGAGCTCGCAGTCTAAGTGCCAGAGGGGCTCTTAAAATAAAAATATCAAAAAGATGATAGACCATATTAGATGAAAGCTCTCTAAGTAAATAAAAAAGCAAAACCATTGTCGAAATGCTACCGCAGCGGCTGCAGAGAGAAATTTGCTCTAACCCGCTTGAGAATAAGTCATACTGTCCTCGCACACTCTTACCTGAGATCAATCTCCAATGTGCCAATATTTTCAGTCCATTCTCCCAATTAGACATATTTTTTTAAGAATGCCCTCACTATTTACCAACAATAAACTGAACAGGACTGACCCCAAATTTATCTGAACCTCACAGATGAGGAATCTTAGGTTGCATTGGTATTTGAATTGTTAAAAGCGCACCACCACCTTCCTAAATTAAAGCTCATCATCGATTTTAATATTTTATTTATTTTTTCATTACAATTATTATTATTTTAATTTAATTTAATTTATTTATTTTGTTTTTATTTTTTAATTATTTTGGAATCATGGTGTGTGTACTTTTATTATAACAATTCATAGGCGTTGGCGACCACAAGTTTTTTTATCTTTAAACAAAAACAAAGAAACAATAAAATCTAACAACTAATTTAACATAATATATAAATGTTAGAGCAAAATAAATTTTGTAGGTGTTACTGGTGTGGGTAGTAATAGGATTAATTATGGTTTATTTCATCTGAAGCTAAGGATATGGGTGTCAAATTAACTTTTATTGGATGATGTGGAATGGCCCTGTTCTAATTTTGAACATGAGAAATTTTTCCCCGTTCTTTCCGTTCGGCGCAATCACTTATCCTAATTTAAAGATACTTTAGAAAACATATAAAAAAACATTTTATTACATTAAACAGCATTTTTACTTCCATTAAAAGTTATTATATACTTCGGTATAAATAAATATTTACAGATACCGCTCTACACGTTCTAAGTAAATGTTTTCCAATTAAGATAACACCGTCCGCCTAACAGAAATACGTGGTCGAGTCAGTTGGCTGAACATTCACTCGAATTTCCCTGTTAGTCGAATTTGTTCATTAATCGACATTCTTAGAACCGAAAGAAAATCTGCATCATTCTTGCTCTTATAAAGAGTTCAATATATAACTTTAAATAATTGAATAATACTTTAATTAATGTGTTCAAAAGTTCTTCACTGCCAATAGAAAGAATAAAGCTCAATGAATGGCCATCTATGAACAAAATTGTTGTTCTTGGCATGACGTGTAAAAAGAAAAAAATATTTATATCTTCTTTACCGATAGATTCAAATTATATCGTAATAGAAATTAATTTTTTATTTCGACTCTATTTCCAAATCTTCCTAACTACATTTTTGTATGGTTTAAATTCGAAAATTCTTTGCTATAATTTTTATTTAACGTGAAGTTTTAAGATATTATATAAGGTTAATGTATTTTTCATAGGTTCTTAAAACTACAAAACAAATTAGAAGTGCATTTTTTTTTTTTGTACCCTCCTGTGGAAAAACAAAGTAATGGTAACTACAATTTAAATATATAAGATGTATAAAGATGCTTCCTTTTGCTACCCGAGGGTATTTTAAGGAGTATAGTTGATGTCTACTGTATGCGGAGAGTCACAGGCCTTGTTGCGCCTCAGTAATATGGTGAGCGAGGAGTCTCCGATTTGATGGTGGTGGTTGTAGTAGGTTTAGACTACAGAGACCAAACCTCTTCCCTTGGCGAGAACATTTACCAGGGGGGCATCTTCTTGCCACCTTCCAAGAGGTGGTGGTGGAGGGGCAATTTCCCTCAATAGCGGGTTGTTGCAGGTCTTTAGCCCATCAAAAAATTTAATGTTCCTCCGGCCAATGTACTCCGGCACAGAGGGAAGCTGGAGTTCTTCTGGCCCTCTGTAACGTTGTTGTTTTCTATTCGCCGAAGGACGGAGTTCTGGAAGCTCTGCTGTTTATTGAGAGTGCTCTTGTACAGATGTCCTAGTAGGGGCGCACCGTAAAGCAGCGTGCGTCTAATGACAGCTTTATCTAGCTGTGGTTTCTTCCCTTTTTGGTATGATATCACTACTGCATCAGTTTTGGCAGAGTTCACCTTGATCCCAATACGCTTGAGTTCAGTAGTAATAGTGTTTGCAGCCTTTTGAGCATGAGTGAGCGGTGCTGGGGCGTTAACGCTGGAGACGTAGATGCCGATGTCGTCCGCATAGGCAGCAACCACTGTGTTCGGATGCTGGATTGATACTACCGGAGCTATGAAGAGGACAAACAGTATTGGTCCCGCACCGAGCTCTGCAGTATAACACTAGGCCCTTCCCGGGGTTGGACTGCGGTTGGCTGAGCTAATACATCATACTGGGCAGTCTCAATCCCATCCATAGCGGGGATTGATTCTGTCATTTTAATTGGCTCTTTTTAGAAGTGGTGGGCGGAGCCACCTTCAACAGTAACACTAGTCAGTAAAGCCCCTTAAGTAATGATAGCACTTCTATCAATAATAACTTAAACAAACCCCTGTCTCTGGCCGGTCAACGGAAGGTAATTAATGTCACTTCGCGCACTGAAGACTTTATAGTTAAAAGAACCACTAACCTGTGTGTCCCATAGGTCCAAGAGTCTCCGCTGGAGTCTTCAACTGGAACTGCATCAGGAAACACACAGAAAGCACCACTGGTCGAAGCAGGATGAACAACAACAGCAGACAAGTAGAGAAGATCCGTACTGGTCGACTGCTGACAGTGTGAGAAGTTATAAAGTAAAAAAATTCAGGCATTTTTTATTCCCATTTCAAGGAGAATCTATGGGAATCAAGTCATGTGAAATTTGTAACAGAACTACAGAAGCTAAAATAGTTTATAGAAAAGGGCTTCTTCAGTGTTATATTATACATAATTTCGGCTGTTAGATCGTACAATCTGTTATAAAATATAGCGTTCCTTTGGCAGATAAAATATAAAATTCATGAATTACTTTTTTTATTATTTTTTTTAAGACCAAGTTTATTAGTTATCTTGATATATTCTCATTTCTTTAAGCGATAGCGAATTTGTCTGAAGAAATTCTATTGTATTTTAGACTTTAGTATTTAGCAACAATAAATATATGTTGCAAGAAAATAAAAGACCTTTAAAGTTATAGGTTTTAGTAACGCACGTGTCCTTAAAAAGCTAATAAACATTGGAGGGGTAGTTTGAAATTTATGTGGGACGATTGCATCAATATAATTTCTATTTAACCTTGGTTTGTCTTGTGGAAATGGTCATTGGGTCATTGGGTAGATGTATGTAGAAAGGTAATAGTGGTTTCGGCATCGAACCTCCCATTGGGATTCGCTAAGCCTTATATTATTTATAATGAGAAAAATTTAATAAAAAAATAGAAAATAAATTATCATTTTTTGGTACTTTAGTTTTCTAAATATGCATTTAAATTTTCAAATATGCTCTTGAATAATATATAATTAATATTTGTTTTTTATGAAATTACAATATTGATAATTCTTTTATATTTGAAACATCCTTATGAAATTTTCATTATTTTCCATCGTCATTAAAAAATCGTATTTTCCATTACGATTTCTGCAGAAGAAACTTAAAATATGTACTACAATGAAACTTTTATATGAGGAAAACCGATGGGAGACGTATTGTGTCTGTTATTGCTATGTGTCTGCTAAGAAGGGAAAATAAGACAATACAATTATGGAGATACCGTCGCTTGACCAATAAGTCATAAGAAATCAATATCATTCTAATGACCTTTTAGAGGATAGATATATATTTGTTTTTTTTTAAGTATCTCTAGAATTCTCCATTTTTTTAAAATTGTATTTAAATTCTTTTTCTGACTTGAAAAGTAATTTCACAGCCTAAGTGACAACATGTACTTAATGATCAAAATAAACTCTTCATGTTCGATACAAATTACAATTGTACTAAACAAATAAAGATCAAACGTTTTCTTATTTTTACATGAATAAAATAAGAACATAAAGTTTTTAAATGAAATTTATTTAAAAAAAATTAAAAACGATATTGAAACTAATTTCCACAATAACAAACTATTCCTAACTAATTAAGTACTTACCTTAATTAACAATAGTCTTTTAGCAAAAAAGTACTCAAAGGAATTTCATCACGAATAAGTCTGCAAGACACGTGTTGTCGCCGATGAAAAGAAAACTAGTTTCTTTGGTGGCCACGATAGAGCAGTAATGTCTCAGAAGTTTCAAAACGTGACTTGTCCTGATTGTTCTAGTTCTGAATGTGGATTTAAGAAAGTTTGTTAGAAATGAGAAGAAACTGCGTGACAAACATAAAACCTACCTGATAATTATATATATATGTTTGCTTTTCATTTTTTACCTTGTGATCTAAAGTCCAAACTAATTTATACCTTAATAAATACCCTCGTTCAGTATAATTTAAAAATTTCAGAAGTTACCAATCTAACGGGCCTATAGAGAAAGTATGTTGTTTTATCCATTCAGAAGAACTTATCTTAAATTATAATTAAAAATATCTATTTAGTCACAACCTGTTTAGTTTCTTATTACTGCACTTCTACGTTTCGGTTCTTCCAACCATACTCAAGGACAACTAATTCTAAAGATCACGGATCCAATGGTCTCAAAACGTTGCAGGCTTTTTTGCATTTGTCAAATATAATTAAGACTCCTTCTATTAACACAAATATAATATAAAAGGAGTGATAAGGTTATAATAGAAAGTTTAAATAGAATAATATTAGAAAAAGTAAGTTCGTTAGACAAGAAATAGGTTGATAATCCTCAAAAAATAATTGATATCGTATAAAGCATACAATATGAACATTGTGATAATAAAAAAGTAAATATTTAAATATTATACAGTTGATACTAAACGTTAATATTCAAGTGCTGCAGTCAGAAAATATAACATATCCATTTAGTCAAATAGGAACAGGTTGTATTTTTTAACTCAAAGTACTAAATATAGGTATGTCGAACCCTTCAATAACAGAGTAATATAACCTCTCGGGTTGGTAGGTTCTTATTTTGATTGACTTCGAGGGGAGAATACAATTCTTTTGATGACGTATCGAACGAGTTTGCCCTTTCTAGCTTGTCCTAGTTCTTTATATAGCGAGCTCCCAGTCAGGGTGTCATTCCATTTTCTAGTTTAGGGAATGCCTGTTATCTATGCTACTCCATTTTGTAGGAGAATAGGATTAGGTGAGATT
This sequence comes from Halyomorpha halys, assembly GCF_000696795.3. Classification (NCBI taxonomy): domain Eukaryota; kingdom Metazoa; phylum Arthropoda; class Insecta; order Hemiptera; family Pentatomidae; genus Halyomorpha; species Halyomorpha halys. The sequence continues at coordinate 114,866 of NW_027115747.1, read as the reverse complement.
ACCAGTTTTAATAGAATATCAATCATTTGTTGAAATCAATTCATGTCATTAGGTAGTTTGATTCCGCTATAATTACGTTTTAGAAAGATGATTCCAACGTTATGTGTCAACAGAACTTCTAATATAGCTAAATAAATCATTGAATCTATTATTTAATAAAAATGTTATATGAGTGATTCTAGGAAAAGTGCCTTTTTTTGGGATAAAAGAGGGTTTTTTCTGAATTAGATCTTATTTTTTTCTATAAAATTTTCTCATGATGTTGCCTGGTAAGGTCTTAGATATGCATTTTGTATTGGTTTCCTTAACAATATCCGAAAAGTTTGGAACATCGAGATAAATGAAGGTTTATATTATATTATATTGGAGAATGATGGGAGAGGAGAAAGTTGAAAATAGCCTCCAGCAAGACACAGGCCGTTCTTTTAAGGGGAAAAACTGAAAGAGCCCGCCCTATTAATTTAATAATTCGGGAAATAAGAATACATCACAGTGAAGTATTCACTTAACCTGACAACATTATGATGAGGATTTAACGTGACTTAATTTAATCTCACTTGGATTACTTGAGAAATAAGGTGGGTAGCCCAATCCTTGGAAGGTCATAATTATATATATATAATTATATATATATATAATAGTCGCCTTCTAGGGCCTCAGATACCCTGTGAGAATGACCGTATACAAAGAGTGGTCCTGAGTATTGTTAAGTATGCCTCCCCAGCCTCGAACTGGAATCTCCGGCAGAAGATCCAACGGACAGCTTTGCCTAGAGTCGCCAAGGCATACAAGAGTGTTTCACATGAGTCTGTGTAAGCCTTTTTGGAGTGCTACCTCTCGATCTCCTCTTACAGAAAGAAAGAAATGATGATGTTTAAATTCAGGAGAGAGGGCTCGGCAGGTCTGCCGGCAAAGCATCAGGTGAGGATTAATGAGAGCTCAAGCTAATGAAAAACCATTGCTCTGGGTAGACACTACAGAAGAGTGGAACCGGCGTTGGATAAATAGTCCATAGGTGCTATCTTAAGGAAATATTTCCCTATGTATGATATGATATGATATAATAAAAATAAACAGTTTAGGTACAATAATATATATTATTATTGTGAGTATCGCGCTCGAAAAAATAAATGATCAGCATACAAGAAAGCTTTAATTAAATGGGAGGCCTTTTCGGAACCTCACACTTCAACTCTGTGTTAAATATATGGCGAGTAACCGCCAAGAAAGATTTATTATTCACTGATATACTGTCGATTAAAAAAACAATAATAAATATTAAATCGATGTAAATAAATATTAAAATTGTAACTATTGTTTTGCGACTGAAAATTCTTATTTTCAATCGTATGAGTTACTCTTCGTACAAGAAATCACTCTGAAAAATTATACATGCTGATGAAAAAAAAAAAAAAACCCTGAGTGAAGAGACCTTCCAATGAAGACATTCCTGATTTAGTGTATATCCCTGATATAGAGGTGTTTTAGTCTTCTTGTAGGATTTTGTTGTCGTGTGTGGGTCAATAATGTTTGTGGCAGTAGGTTTGGGTGTTCAGCTAGAGAAAGAAACAGAACAAAGCTTTTTATCAGTGAGTCATAAAAAGCTTTGTTCTGGTTTTTTATTGCCTCAATCACAAATTGTGTGTCCAGGTCCTTGTCAGGTGTCAGGTGTAATGATTTTGGCGATGTAAAAGGGACTGTGAGTGATTTATGGAAGGAATTTTTATTGAAAGATTTGAATGGTCTGAACAGTGTTTGCAGGAGCCCTACACCTGAGTGACGTAAGTCCAACATTTTATGTTTGTTCATAAGTGATCATTTATTTTTATGGTGTAGTAATCGTCCAAGTAAAGAAAGTTGGTGATTCCGTCTCTTTTTCAAAGTTTTTTTTCTTATTAATGATCAGTATTTCTTTAGAGGGCTGTTGTGTTTTACGTGATTTAGAAATTCTAGTTCATACTACATTTACCTCTCTGGATTGTTCCCTTATTCTACTCTGAACGGAAGATGCTCAGGTGAAAGAGCTGTATTAGTTCTAAAATGTTCCATAAAATGAAAAACATTGAACCTATTTCGACCTTTGTCTGATTTGTGCTACTTTCAAAAGTACGATTGTTGCTTTCAATAATACAGTTGTTATTGAAACGTAGAGTTATTCTAATTGATTAATATAATTCCTCTTGCTCTGTTGGAAAACAAATCAGATTCAGTTATGAAGGATAGCGTGCCGTTGACATTTTTGCCGAGGGTCGTATCGACCTGGATATTTCACCAGACGAGTGCTCTTACCCTCACGCTAACGGTCTCTGATTACTGCCCCTGCATGCATTGCCGCTTTGCAATATTATCCCAAGTATCTTTAAACACGATCCAGCTTTAAAAAAATAAATGTATACATTATATATCCTAAACCGATGACCTATTAAGAATTGATTAATATTTGATACTTATTTCTGCATGTTTAAATATCTAAGAAAAAACAAGATCAGTTGCTGAAATACAACTTGGTAACAACAAAGATAAGACCATACGTTAATCCCGGGGGTCACATTGACAGAAAATTAAATTAATCAAGGAAATTATTTAATTTTTTAAAAATAAATTTATATAGATTTATGTATGAATATATAAGAAAAATAACGAATCTAACAAGATAAATTAAAATGAAATGAAATTTTAAGTCACTTCCTCAGACTAAAAACATGTATTATAATAATGGTATAATTTATTATAATATACCCTAAACTATCAATTGTTAAAAGCAAATTTATTGATCATAATAAACATGTAAGATCCACCTGAACGATTGAGTGATTAAAAATATTTAAATATAAAAAAGTGGATTTGCAACACTATTGGCCAAGTGGGCATGTGTACATTGATTGTGACAAGCTCTTTCTACCAACAGGTTTTTTGAACATTAATTGGTAAAGTAATGTATGGTTATTCTCGTCAATGTTCCATTGTATTGTATTATACCAGTGATACCTAACCTATAGGATACTGCGGACTACTAATTCGGAAATGGCGGCCCACCACCATTCCTAACTCCCTCAAGTGGCTTGACCCTTCATTGGTCGCTGCGTGAGAAATTCCCTCACGTTAATTGTATTGGGGTCTGTAACCTAATGGAGGGAGACTGTGGTTCCCATCTTCCTGGAATTTGTAGTTCACTGTCTCTTCCATCTATACCTCACCCCCTACACCACTGTAGCAGTTCTGGGTAACTACCTTTTTCCCCTGACAATATACCCTTCACATGAGACACTATCTAACGCGCGACCTACACTGCTATAAAAATATTAAGTTGTGATGATTTTTCTCACGTACGCCAAGTGTATTTTATCCATAAAAATGTTTTTTCCTCGAGGGAAAGAAATAGGGACACATAGTACTAGGAAAACGTAGGTTTGAAGAGATACCTAACTTAATTAGGTATGTATTATTTACTAGGAATTGTATTTCGATGCTGTAAGTGTGTATGTTAGGGTCATATGCTCAGTCATACGGTGTTCACTTGCAGTAGTGTACAAGACATTTCTTCAGACTGAGCATTTTTTTTTAAGATTAGTGTTATCTTCTTATAATATGATATATCTGGATTTTGATTCTTTTTATAACTTTGTCTGTCTCAATATATTATATTATGTTTACTACTATTTTATTATTGTTTGTTTTTTAATTATTTTTAAAACTATTTTGCTCTTGTATTAAAATAACAAAAATTATACTTTTTTTGTTACGCTTAAACAAACCTAATCTAAATCAAAACTTTATATTTAAAAAAATATGTTCAAGAGCTTTAAATTAGACATGTAGAAAAGTGAAAAAAAATGTTGTTAAAATTGATCTAGCTACCGATGACGGGTTAAAGGTGCATGTTGAGTGTTTTAATGTGCATTAACCTGCTAAAGCATTTCAAGTGACACGCAAACATCAGGAAAGATAATTAATAAAATATTTCTAACATTAAATCGTCACAAAAACTTGTGTTGCCAGGTCCTCAATGGCCCATCCCAAAACTCTCGCGGCCCACCCATTCCGCGGACCACCGTTTAGAAATTATTGTTTTAAGCATCCCATTATCTAAATGTGCATACAAAATGCAATTTCAAACTATTACATACGAGATTTATTTTAAGAAAAGTGACATATTTGTATTTAAATAAAATATTTTTTTGGTTCGAACTTATTTTTCTTTATGAGAAAAAGGAGCTAAGAAAAGTCCTAAACAGGTTGGGCTACTATTGGTTTTGGTCATTGATCCATATATCCTATCAACAAATAAATATCCAATCAAATATTTGGAGTATCCAGATAAATGAAAAGTTTTAGTTCATCCCCGATTCAAAAAGTTTGGTGAGGAACCGGATAAAGTTTTGGGCCTTTCTTGATTCTTGTATTTCATGTTTTTTTTAGCGTTTTCATTTCACTTTTTCCTGCTTTAAAGGGTTTTCGAAGTGTCATAATAAAATTTTGGCATGTCTGCCAATTCCCTAAGCAATATAGAGGTGTAGGTTTCAGAAGGTAATATGAAATGATATATGAATGACCTGAAGCATTTTTTCTGGTTTCATCAGGATATCATATGAAGATTTGCATTAAGAATACCATTTTTTGGTAAATACTATCACTACACACAATAATGGTGTAAGATAATGTTCATCCGCCCGAATGTCTTGCAATAGTGTTTAAAAACATGGCCTTCAGGTGACAGCGAGACGGGTGACAAATTTAATTTAAACTTTTAAATTTGATATATTCTGGTATATGGTTATCAATAAACAGATTTATGGTTTACTGGAGGTTTTTTTTCATTTTAAGCCGTCAAAATGGATTAAAGAAAAAAATATCACTTTATAAGAATCACTCACAAATAAATAAATGGTAAATAAATAAACATAGGGCCTATGTTGCCGTTAAACTGCTAGGCTATCATACAAATACATTTTTAGAAGGTAGGTAGGTATAGTATGAATGTAGAGAAAAGAGCCACTGTTATGTTTTTGTAAATTTAAAATAAATTTTTATTTATTATTTTTTATTAATTCCTCTTTTCCACAGAACTTCATGATTTGTAAATATAATTACCGCTCAGTGCAATATAAGCCGTGCAGAAATTTTGTCAGAGCCTTGTACGAAAGGTAGATAAGAATATCGTGTTGACCCGAATTGAAGATGTAAAAAATTATTCTGGGTCGATGGAATGAAGACGATTAAGAAGTCGACCCGAGGATCAACATCCGTTGGAGACTTTGGAAGATTGATGGAGTTGGGGTGTGAAGGCTCCGAAGAACAGGGAGTTGGCGATAATGTGAGAAAGAAGTTTATCCTCTGATGAAGAAAATGGCTTTACCATTGCGACTTGAAAAACCTTGAAAAGAAATTTTGTTTAGATCATCAGATAAATAATTTTAGTGTCCAACATATAATTTTTTTTTATATATAACTATTCATTAAAAAAAAATATTTTTTCTAAGCAATAAAATATCATTGCTATACTTTTAAAATGGATTAAGGAAGATTGTTTCTGGAACTTTTGAATTAAAAGACAACTTAAAAATTAAGAAGGATGCTGATGATTTTGTCATATTTTCAATAATTTGTTTTATTTCAGTAGAAAGTTCACTATATAGGCTAGAAATGTCGTGAACGAGTTATAGCACTAAAATAACACCAATTCTGGCTGCGCTGGGATCAAGAAGGGCTCACTCTACCCCTCATGCATGGGGTAGAGTAGGTTCCATAGATTGGGGATCCTTAGGTCAATATTGTATATAATTTATTTTACTTAGTTTGATCATGTTCATATTATTTATTTATTTTTCTGTTTATATAAATTTAGAATTTATTTATTTATTTAATACTTACATTTCATTTTATTTTATTTATTAGTGGCAGAATGTAATGTTATCAATAAATAAAGTAATTAAAAAATAAGTTCCGAGTGCGTTATCTAATGTACAGTAATGAAGTTAAAAAATCAGTGCTGACAAAAATTAATTAATTATATAGATAGTTAGTAATTAATTTTAATCAGTATTTTAACTTATTTTTTTATCATTTTAATTGTTATATTTTGTTTTTATTATATATCACTGCTATCAATTCTATAGTTTTAATTACAAATTAAATAATATAATTCAGGTTGGCTCTAAATATTTGTTAGCAGACTAAAAATAATTATAACATTGACTACTTACTACAATCTATGACCTGTTATGTAGAATATGAAGAGGAGCAAGATTTTAGGTGTAAAGTTGGCAAAGTTACATAAGTAGCCTAGGTGAATCATTTTAAGTCACCTATGAAGAAGCTTGTGACTTAAATTGTATTTCAGCTTACTTCTAACTAACCATTAAAGCTGAAATTTGGAGCAAATATGGAAACTCGATTGAAAACTGGATACTATCTTTAAAAGTTTATGCTTCTGTCTATGCCCTTCCCTCAAATTTACAAAATAAGAGAGGATTATGATGGACAGAAAAGTGGCGAAATTTGGTTTATATAAAGAATCCTGTTTAGCTGCTTATACTTTCCAAAGTTTGTTAAAGGAACGGAAACTACTCTGGGGACGTACAGAAATTTTTTTTTGAATATTCTTTTTAGTTTTAGTTTCAGTTCATTTCACTCTTCTGACATTCTGGATTGAATATATCGAGAGGCCAGTAGAAATATTTTATATAGTGAGAAGTGAGCGAAGAAAATAACATATAAACAAACAAAAAATACGGCAGTACTTTGAACACTTTTATTTTCGTTTCGATATTGTAACTTTGTAACTCTATTGATACTTATTTAATATTGATACTTTTTAAACCCCAAAAATGTCATTAAAATTTTCCTTTTATTGGGGTGATATTATTAAAACAATTGATAATAAAAAAAAATGTGTAGTAATATATAAAGATAAATATTGTTTTAGCCTCTTTCTCCGACTTTCTACCCTCGGGCATCTGTGATTTCTGTTAAAGCGATTTTTTTTCGATCCGATATTCCTCATTATTTTGGTTTGCGGCTCAATCCCCCACCATGTGGATCCTTTGTGTGCACTCATTCACGCGTAAGCAACTACTTTTAATTTATTAATTATACTACTTAAACTATTCTAATTCTTATTAATTATCTCAAAATTATACATAAGTCTTATTAGTAACGTTTTGAAACATTGATCTCCATCTTCAGAACTAGAATTCAATTGTTTTCATCACCTTGATTATCTCAGAAATACAAATAATAATACATAATTAAAATTACAAGTGATCCATTATAAGACACTAAAATAATTTGGATCCAATACATAATTATTATTTATTACAAGATTTTGTTCATTGATAGCCAAATATTCCCTAATTAACTGTAATTTACTATAATAAATAAAAATGTGGACTTTTTAATAATAAAATTGTTATTACATTAATTTATCATTTGAGGTATTTAACAATAATCATAAATGCTAATTAGTCCATTTATCTGTTGCTTATTAAATTCCACTATTATCTTTTTTTACCTTCATATACTTTCATTGAATATATAGAAATGGGATTCTGGGATTGTAATAATCTGGGATATTGTAAAATTTGGAATTTTGGTTTTCTATAGGAATATCTGTTTTCAGGTCCCCTGATTAAAAATAAGCAATCCGAGATGGTTTACTAGCTAAGCTTAAAAACTAAAAGTCGTATGAAACCAAAATTACATGTTTAAAACATGTGTGTGTTTGGAATGTTAAATACACTTTTTCTTTTATGCCGCAAATTCCAAAAAATATCTTTCTTTTCTTTAGGGGTTACTAGTCATATATTTTGATGCCTTTAATTTTTTTCTAGTTGAGTAAATAACGATTTTCGGGGACAGTGATAATAAAAGTGAGAGTGCGTATATTTATCCTAGTTTGCTGAAAGTTATATTAGTTGTAATTTGACTTCTGAGTTGTGAGGGACTCTTGCTGTTATTATTGAGATTATTCTCTAACCATTAATGTAAGTGCTTAAGATAATATAATATTGAGATCTATGGTTTTGTTTATTCTTCATCTCTCTTATTTCTCCATTTAAAAAAAAGACTATAGCTCCTACATTACTATACAACAACATTGTCAGTTGTTGGTTATAAACAATGGTTGTCATGTCAATAGTTAGATTTTACTTTCAATTATCTATTACTATCACATTACACTATTACATCTTGAATAATAAAGAATTATCGGTTTTCATTAATATTATTATAAACATAATAAATTAAAAATAAATAAATAAATAAAATAAATACTAAATGTCACAATTACTCAAGAAGAGAACATAGCACACACAAAAGAAAAAATAATTGGAGAAGTTTGTCGGGGAGTGTGGTCAGCAAAGAACAACATAAGCAAACAAAACCATATTTATTTATTTTATGCCGACGTTTCGACCTGAGTTTCAGGTCTTCATCAGGGCTATAGAACAAAATAGATAACAACAACATTTAGAGAAACATAAAATCGAAAAGGAATAGTACACAAATAAATTTGGAATTAAACAAAATATTGAATTGAATCAGAAATGTTAAAAAATTGATAACTGATAACTAAATAGTAAATAAATTGATTGATAATCGTGGAATTAGATGGTAGTAGATTGAAAAAAATGAAAGATGAAATATAATATCATGTAGGTAAGAAGATATCTATAATATAAGATATGCAAGTAGTGTCTAAAAAATTGAAAAAAACATGTATTGAATCTACAAATTAAACAATATGACAGAAAATGAAATATAGTGAGTGACTTATATCTGAATTACAGTGTGAGTATTAGCTTATATACCTATATATATATATATATATGAAATAGGATAAAGGTAGAATATGGAGAATGGGATAAGAAATATGATAACGAGAAAGAAGACTCACGTTATGGCGTAGAAGGTAGGCCTAAAACAGAATCAATTTCGAAGAGGGGGCTGAGGAAATTTTATATTTTGGATAAGAGGTAGTGTTGGAGATGGAATAAGTGCCTCCAAAATGTTAAATAATAAGGTATCATTTATTGTATTGAGAAGTACAGATAATATATATCTAAAATATAGAATTTCTTACAAATTCGATATGAATAATGATTATTGAGTATTTACTCAATGATCTGTTGGCGAAGATGATTTCATATTTATTAACCGTTGTATACTGACTAAGACGCCTTTCGATAAGAATGTATCTGTAAGCTTATTACATGTGGATAGAAAAGGTGTGGTTTTTAAATTTCAAGGAAATGTATGTAACTATGCTGTAACAGCTCCAACATTCCCTAAGACCTGACTGCTACATGAAAATACAGCTACAAAATTCCAGCCACATTTCTTCAAAACATATATTTTTCCGATAGCACTTACAGCCGAAACGAATTGCTAGTAATACACCTTTCATTTAAGGGGCTGAATATTTGATGAAACATCTACGTGCACTCAATAATTCGATGCTGTTGGTTTTTATTCGACAGTATCGTCTTGCTGTCGGTGGATAAGCATCCGATAAATAAGACTGGAAAGTGGAGCACTCTGGAGCCTGGTTTGTACATTATGGTTCTTCAGCTTAATAAGTATAGATCCTCCATTAGTTTTTCTATGAACTAACTAATTGTGTAAGGGCTCAAGAGGAGAAAAAATTCAGTTATTTCACCCCATTTTTTTATTACTATAATGAAAACTATGTGTAGTTAGTAGTCAAAATTTATGAATCTGTCAAGTAAAGTTAGAGAGAGTACAAAATGGCGGCTGTTTTAAAACAAAAACAAATGTTGATTTTTTTTCTATGAACTTGATTATATTAATTTTTTTTTTAAATGCTGAGGTGAAGAAAACCTCCAATTAGAGTTTATTTCTTACTTGTACAACGTTTCGGGATTAACCCCATACTCATTTACTATTGTATCCTCATATTTGTTAATTTTATCAATTTCCATTGTGAAATTTTGTTATTTATGTACATACATTATTTTAAAAAAAAATTAAAATTTCTTTCAGAGTGTCATATCTTTAAAACTAACTCCAACACTAAAAATCTAATAAAACATTATTTAAAGAAGAGTGTTACCCCTAAAAGAGCTATTCTCCTTTAATAGTTCTCAATATACACTTTTTAAAAAACAACATTTTATAAATAAAGTACTGAAAGATCAATACATGGTAAATACATTTATTATGTATACCTCAGGTACGTTTAGACGTACATGTGTCGATTAGCACTTAAGCTAAAATTGATTAAATGTGGTTTCAAGCAGAATATGACGTTTATCTTTGGAAGAATGGTACTATTTATTATATTTTCCTAAATAGGTTCACAAAATATGTTTCAGAAAAAATGTTTGACCTATGTAAAACATTATAAAACCTACTTTATATGGTAAAGTACCTACCTTATATGTATACCTACCTTATATGACAATATAAAACCTACTTTATATGGTTTTATATTGGACCTTTAGTCTTAGTTAGTAAGATAGTTTTAAGGATATTGATCTCCGAAAGAAAAATTTTTTTTGTAACGTTTTTGAGACATTCACCATTTTTATTCTCTCTAACTATACTTATCAGACTCATAAATTTTGACTGGTAACCAATCATAGTTTTGATTAAAGTAATCCAATATTGAGTCGAAATAGCTGATTTTTTTCCATCGAGTTTTTGTACTACAACTTATAAATGATTTGTAACCCAAAATTGAATGATAACCATAACAGAGACTAATATGATTTAAATTAAAAAGAAAAAAAGAACTAATTCATCTGATACTGTAAGATAGAAAACTAAATAAACAAAATATAAAATGAATTATTTATTCAAAAGTATGATACATATGTGTGGAAATGGTTAAAGACAAATAAGTGTAATTACGAATTTGACAAAACGTTAATATATTTACTATTACAGTGGACCCTCCTAATTTGAACTTCGCTAATTACATAATTCACTCTTTAAAAAAAATTAAAAATTTTATTTTATATATGTAGTGCATTTATTCATCCATGCATTAAATAAAACCGTATCGTCAACAACTTATGTGCTGTGGCTTATATTATTTATTTTGAAATACCAACTCTTTTTATTTAAAGAAAAATCCACGAGGTGAATTAAATTTGGAAGTGTATTTAATTTCTCAATTTCTTTATCAGCGTATTAAACGTTTCATTAAATTAATATTTTAATTGCATAATTGTATTTTTGATTAATTTATTTGTTATTTTTGAAGTGAGCTATTTATTTTCCGTTCGGTAATCCGAGAGACCTCTGTAATTTCACTTCTTTTTGAGACATATGATCCATTCCCTAAGTAAATCTAATTCTTCGAAGTTCTTTTGGAAGAATATCGTTTCCTTCAACTATAGTAAAACTTAAAATTATTTCAATTTTAGGTCTTAATAATGTGAACCACTACAAGGGGTCAGGGATTCGGTACTTCGTGAGGAAGTACAAGGAGTTCATTTAGAACAACGGTTATACAAGGAATTGATTTTTCCAAGTTCATGCTCAACGACTTGATTTTTTCCCAATTACGGGTTTACTCACTACTGCCTAACATGGAGGTTTAAGAAGGACAAGCCTACCTGATTAGGCTGTCCTAAAAGGTGCGAACAGATACTTATCAGACTTATCTTGTGGCTGCTTGTGATGTAGGTTTTCCCCTTAAGTGGTATGAGTTGGTACCCAAGTCCGTTTAGGGACGGCCCCTTTAAGGCTGCAATTGTCAACAATGGAGCACCCCTTACACCTATTTAATTAAATTTAACTTAAGTTTAATTTTTCTCGTGCTGATATTTCCAATACACAGCAAAAAATAAATAAATTAATAAGAAAGTATTGATTAAAATTAAATTTTCAGGGTAAAGAGTCCTATTCAACCCTGATACAAAGAAACAATTAAGAATAGTTAATGAAGAGTTAAAAAAAGAATAGTTAATTAGTTAATCAATTACCTGAATTATACGAACTCAAATTTGGATAATGAATGGCTGAACTAAAGAACTCCTGGGTCCTGTTTTGTTATGAAAGCTAATAGTATTAGTTCATAGTACAAGTATAGAAACAACGTATTAATTACACTAATACTTATTTTTTCGTAATAGGGAGGACTATTAGTGATATTAAAGGAGTTAAAAAGTACTAAAGTACAAGTTACTATTGGACAAGTCAGAGTAATTGTATTAAGTTACATCGACAAGACTAATAGTATTAGTTTGTACTTTATTACGAAACATGGCCCTGATGTTACGCTTCTCTATCTCACGCATAGAGGAGATAACAACGGAAATTATATATCATGAGTCTGACCTGTCTCTTATCTTACCATTATAAGATTACCAAAAGTACCTGAGTTAATCATAATAAATTAACTATGGTTGTTTGAGGCTAAATACAACTTGAAGAGGGTGTTATAAGTCAAAACTTAAGATAGTTATTTTTTATTAAGATATCTATTAGTATAGAGGTAAAAGGCTTTACAACAAGGAGTAATTTCTGATGCCCTAGATGGTGGACCTATTGCACAATTTTAAAGTTTTACAAGAGGGCGGGTGTCTACTGTTTTAAGCGCTTTACTTCTTGGTAATTACTTTCAACTTTTATAGAACAGATTTTATCAAAGAGGCTTGATTTTCACACGTTTACAAAGGCGAAGTGTTTGGAGGGAAATATAATCCTACCACTACCTTAATTTCTGTATTAAGCTCTTTATACCGAAATTTAAAGCGCCTTGAATTTTGTTTTACTTTTAAATTACCAAACTTCATAAAATTTAAAAGGATCTTCAAATTACAAAAGATCAACGTTACAAATATATTCTGAATTATTCAAATGGTCAGTTAACTGTTCACTTTTTATTTGATTTATTCACTTTTTATTCTTAAAAATTTAACAATTATTATTTTAGACAATCTTGTGAAAATATATTATTTGGATAACGTTTTATTTTGATTATATATGTATCATAAAATAATTCATTTTTAATCATCCATATTGTAGTTTATTGGAAATTTAATCACTCTCAAAAGTTCTACTATCCTTTAACTATCAATATAATGACATTTTTGACTCAGTGCACGAACGAAAGGGAAATATGAACGAAAATGTATGATAATATAATCGGGATAATAAAAAAAAATATAGAGGCTCGTTACATATATTTTCTTCCTCTCAATTTTCATTTTCTTTTCATATTTCAATTTTTAAATTAATAATAACTAATTTGTTCATACTTCTTTGCATTATATACCTTCATTTTTATTTCATTTCCTTAATTATGTTATTTTACCCACTTTTTCAATTACCTATGTATACATTTTATTTCCCGCTTCTCTTATCACTTCATTTTATTAATTCTATTTTGTAAAATTATTCATTTTACGTGTAACATTATTCTGTTTATACTTTCTTTTTTATTTTTCTATACTTACTGTGGTTGTTATCTTGTTCTGTTTTTAGCCCTGAAGAAGGCTAGAAACAGAAGAAAGGCTAGAAGAAACTCTAGCCGAAACGTTGGCACATTAAAATAGGTTAATCGAACTTATTTGTGTTCATTGACCGCACCGCCAACCATCTTCTCCTCGTTCATCATCCACGGTCAACTATCTCTCATAATAATTAGAAAAAAATATAGTAGGGAGTCCGAAAAGTCATATTGATAATTAAAGGGTGTCAGTAGTTTGAAGGGTGAAAAAAAAATTAAAATCTGTACCACTACCACCTATGAAAGGTCAGGGGTGCAGTACTTTGTAAGGAAATACGCTTACTAGACCAACGGTTGCGCAAGGAGGTGATGAGGTCAGAATAACGTTCGACCGCCAATTAAGATTACCTAATTTATGAGGCTGGGTGGACCCCAGGATAGCTCCAGAACCCACAGGGTTGGACTCACGGCTATAGTGTAACAGAAAACAATTTTCTGCCCAGTCGGATTCGAACTCGGGTCCTTGGAGTTAATAGCATCTCGCCTTACCAAGGTGCTATCGCGCTCACTTGAAGGGTGATTAGATTTCCCAAATGTCATTATATATCGAAATATTATCCTTAGAAAAGCTGAATATTGTGAAATTTTAATTCATGATAATTTATCCATTTGTGGGTCATACATAAGAAAAAATTGTGAAATATCTGCTAATATAATTGATAGATTTTTTTTGTTTTTTATTTAAATGTTATGTTAATGCAATGTTTATACTTTCTATATAGTTTATATACAAATAAATGAACGTAAAATAATATCATCGTGAATCTGGAATCATATTCTTGACGATTGACGTTACATAAAAACTACAAAAATAGCAAATAAATTGACCGAAAGAAAACTAAAACGTCGTGAATTCTCGGCTATATACACACCTTAATAATTAAATAGCACATATTATACTAATTAAAAAATAAAAATTTGGCATGGAGCGAGTATTCATTACCGGAATTTAAAAAAATGCTTAAATAACAATGTAAATAAATATTTAATGATTGAAATATATGTATCCTTATCACGAGTGACAAAACTTCTATTAGTGTTTCTTATAAACTTTATGATTCATGTTTGTTGATATTAATATATTAACAATCATAAATATATTTATTATTGTTTAAATAAAATAAATTGTGTCCATTTTATGTCTCAAAACTCTCTTTCTTTTTTTTTAAATTTTGGCCATCGTCAAGGACAATCTTAAATACAAATTTACTCTCCCATCCATAATTTAAAATTTTTTTCAGGCCATCAATTCCATTCAAAATTATAACAGGGTAATTTTGTTACTATTCACATTAATATTAAAACTTTTAATTACAAATCAATCAATCACTCTCATACTTTGTTATCACAACAATATTTGTAACACAATTATTGAGGATGGCCGAATTAGTCATACTTAAATTGGATTCAATTTAGTTTATTTAAGTAATAATAACCAATTTTAAGAAACTGAAAAAAATTATATATAAAAACATTATTATTATTACAGATCAATGATTAAAAGACTCAATCCATTGCTAGAATAAAAAAACATATTTAAATAACAATGTGAATAAATATAAAATAATTCAAATGTGGAATATACCCTCATTGTTAGTGTCAAAACTTTTATTAGGGGTCTTATAAAGTTCTCATAAAAGTCATTTCTAAAAGTTTTGAATAAGGTTGCTTTTCCATTAGCTCTTAGAAGATACCGCCAACCACTGGAGCAATCATCAATGATATAATATTCATTGATTCCCATATTAAGCAGTGACATTTATTTAATCTTTTCAGATACGTTTTTGTGGATATAATTTATTACTCCAGCAAAGTCCTTATAAATTTTGTTTTTCCAGAATTTCGCATATTTTTGTTTCCTTAATTATTATACAAATTATCAGTATTAATACTATTTATTTATTGTTATTACGAGCAGATATTTAATAAATCAGACCATGATATTTCTTTGGATTTTAGTGTCTCAAGTTTATTACGATTTTTTCTTTTTTCGGAATTTTCTTACTTTTCCTCCTAAATAGGAAATCTTTGTTCTGACAGCTATGTAAATTGATTTTTTGATATATAAAAATTGGAAGTACTTAATTAAAGTTATTTTTTATCAAATCTAATTTCAGTTCTCATAGAGTTCTAGTTTTAAATATTAAAAACCTATCCTTTATACAGTTTTCACAGCTGACATTCCAACCCATCCTAACACAATCCTCACCACGTATGCCGATGACACATGCCTATTGTCAGTGAACAATAATCCTTACATTGTATCCCAAACCCTCCAATCCCACATCACCACCCTTGAAGAATGGTGCCAAAACTGGAGGATTAAAATAAATTCCAATAAATACCACCAAATCACATTTACCCTTCGACGTAAACCCATGACCTCTTCCTTAATAATACCACACTTATTCCTGTCGAACAGATCCGTTACTTAGGACTACATCTTGACAAACGACTGACATGGAATCCTCATACAAGACTAAAAAGACAAGAAACTGCTCGTAGATTCCGACTATTGCAACATTTACTAGACAAACGGTCT
>NW_027115747.1:85643-96032 GCF_000696795.3 Halyomorpha halys | reverse complement strand
CTTACCTCCTAAGTATATTTATTTTAACATTTACAATTATATACAAACTTAAATCTAATATATACACTAGTTACAATATATCTTTGTTTGCCTTACGGCATTATAAGATAAATAGTCTTGGTCCGCTGAAGGCGGTATATGGATCGGTTATCACTGAGAGTTCACTCTTTTAGCTCTACTTGAGATAGTTCCGTAGAATCTTATTGCTCGATCTCTTTTTATTTTATAATTATATTTTTACATATTACATATTAACATATATACATTTTATACAGGAGATCGTATTTTTTATAATAATAACTTATATACAATCGATACAATAGATCGGTTTTGTCCATAATTTAATTTTCTTTCAAATGAGTATCTGGAATTATCCATAAAATACTTCGATTTATATTACGCGTAGATTACAACCATGATTGGTTAGTTAGATGAAGAAAACTTTTAAAAGTAGTTAAATGCATTGAACATTTGAATTTCAATTCAACTGTATGTCAATAGAAAAACACGGCGTCCACTTTTTGCCTCGGAAATAGGGTGTCTTTCCTCAACAAACCAGGAGAAACAAGAGTAACGGAAACGGTTCATCAGCTCACAAGTTCTTTAAGGCACATACATCCAAGGCCGTTTGTAGCAGAGGGTGTTATGGTGCCACTTTAGCAACCTCGAATCTTGTAATTGACAATTAGTTAATGGCGGCCCCACAGGATAAAACTTGACCCTTTGACTAAGAAAGGAGGGCGTGACCAAGTTAGTGAACAGGAGGCCGCCGGACGGATGCAGCCCACTCATCATTCATATGCACAGGGCTGCATACGAGGTACGTTTTAAAAAAATGTTCAATAACATATAGCAAAATAAAAATTACAAATAAATTAGTATTTATTGGTGATAGTTGTAAAAAAATACCCATTTTTAAAATTAAAAAAATAAATGAAGATAAAACGGGTATACTCATTTAACTATTACATCAGGCTATTACTTAATTAATTGTATTTAATTTATTTTTAAAATATCGACAAACCATTTTATTTTAAACTATTCGATTAGCTGGTAGTTTGAATGGTCTCGTTATTTTGTAATCTAAACGGCATATCGTTTAGGAGGGGTTATATAATTGACCACAGATCGATATTTAGACAGTATCGAGTTTAAAGACCCTCTCGTGCCTAACAAAAGCCCTTCATCTATTGAGTTCAGATTCTATCACCCTCTCAACTTCGACCTTTGTCCGGAGCAACAGACTGGTCATCCTTGAAGTAACACTGAAATTTTCAGTAGAAGGAAACTAGAAGTTGGTTTCGTGTTTAACAGAAAAGAAACAAAAATTTAGCAAGAAACATCTTAATTTATTGTTTACTTTGTGGTTATTTAATTATAGTACTTATTTATCTAATAAAATAATTGATAATGATTGTTAGTATTAAGTTTCAAAAATCCAGGCAAAGTGAATACTATTGATTGCCCAAAAGAAGTTTATAACACCTTTAGTCTGAAATTCACTATCCTAGTAAAAAGCTATAGGATACTCCTGAACCAAATCCGTTTTCCTACTTAAGAGGACAAAGCAGCACTGAGGAGCTTTTGGCAAGAGAATGGCTTTTACTGCCTTCTTAAGCGGCTTCAATGTGGTCTAGATTATAATAAACTACTTTATTTTTCGCCCGTTGCTTCCTTGGAATTTCGTGTTATAGTGACCTTAAAGATTTTTTGGGCATCAAATAAATTCTCAATGAGACACATTTCCTTTCCAATAGTAGAGGCGCACCCTACTAATATAATCTGATATAAAATAACGTAACCTTCAATAAATAATTGTTTTGGAGTTCTGAAGGTTGATGTTGAGTGGGTCCCTATTCTATGTTAGCCCTCCGGCTACCAAGCCACTAAATGTATAAACCGCCTTCAGCGGACAATGTTTTCTTCATCTTATAATGCCATTAGGCAAAACAAGATAAATTATAAATATGTGCATATAAAATTTTCTTCGGTTAAGTAAATTTATATAATGGTAATTGTTTAAATATAAATAAAAAATGTTGGTTAGAAAAAAAAATATTGAGGGGATGACTGTAGCAGCGTGGTAATGCGCCTGTCTGCCAACCCATAGATAGCGAGTTCGAGTCCCCGGCCCTAACCGGGATTTTTCAAGTTTATAACTTATAACTTCAAGTTTATACAATACTCGCTCACAATCTCCTCCAGGGCATATGTGAGCCCCGCCAGCCAATGGGTGGCACTCACAAAAATAGGCGAGGGAATGACGGACCCAAACTATGAAAACCACGTCAAGAAACGTATTTCCTAAGTACATCGCGTGAGGCTTTGGACCTTCACGGTCTGTCACGCCATTAAAAAAAAAAAAAGAAAAGAAAGTTGATGTTATACCTAGATATATTTACATTTAGAATTTTTTAGATTATAGAATTCACATCTAAATGGATTTACAGATACTTAAAATTATCTCTTACAGTTGATTCTTTAAAAGCGGTACTCTCTTTTGACAAGCTGTCTATTCCTAGACAGCTTGTCTAAAGTTTTCCAAGTTGAAGAGGGACAAAATGCATTGTTCTTTGGCTCACTGGTGCCAAAAAGATCACATTAAAAAATCAAATATAAATACCACGGATTTTTATCGTGTGCTAATTGTATAGCCTAATTTACAAATATGTTTTATTCTCTTTTTTTCCTATCTTTATTTTACCACCACCCCACCTTTTCTATTTTTTCTTAATTTTCCTTACCCACGTTATTAGTTATGTTCACCATATAATATCATTGTTATGTTTTCTATTTTCTTTTATTCACTTCTTTTATCTAACTTTACATCATATATTGTTTTTTTTTATCTAATATTGTGATTACATATTTCATTAGTTACATATTATCTTTCTCTCAATTTTATTTTTCTTTCCATAATTTTAATTTTTAAATCATTAATAAACTAAAATATTCATATTCCTTTGCATTATATAAATTCAAATTTGATTTTATTTCCTTAATTATGTTATTTTTACTTACTTATTCAATTACCTATATATACATTTTATTTTCCACTTATTTTATTAATTTCATTCTGTACAATTATTTATTTTATGTTATTCTGTTTATATTTTCTTTTTAATTTTTTGTATTCATTGGTTGTTATCTTGTTTTTTGTTCTTAACCCTGATGAAGGCTAGAAATTCTAAGTAAGTTATTTCAACTTTTTTGTGTATATTTTGACCGCAGCCCCCATCCATCTTCTTCTCATACAAATATGTATGTTGAATGTTTTCAAAATAAACCTTAGCCCGTGCATTACTGCTAAGAGTTTGGTTGTTGCACTTGCATTATGTGTGTCTGTCTGAAATCTTTCTTTAAAGTACTTTTTATTTTGTTTATTAAAAATGCATTTATATGACCTATAATATAATTTGATAATTGAATAAAGAAAAAAAATGGTGAAGTACAGACAGCATTGCTGACTGGAAAACCGTAGATAACCCAGCGTTTCCGATCTCTCCCAATCCCAATCATAATTTCACGGTTTTGTTATATTTTGCTAAACCATTTTATTCTAGACAGTAGCAAAGTTAATATTCGATCTTCACAATTTTAAAAAATCTAAAATAATTATTTAATAAAGTTACAGAAAAATAAAAATTTATTGTTTGAAATTCCTATTTTGACCAATAATAGGGATAATATTTTATAGGAATTTCCACTCAAAATTAGTTACAAACTGATTGGTTGGAAATGAATTATATTTGATGTATAAAATGGTTTCACGTATTCCATTATTCTATATTTAGGCATTTCATTTTGATATTAATCAGTAAAATTAAATTTTATGATTTAATATCAATAATCAAATTACTGAAATAATTAATAAATAAACAATAACCCTACGAATTCTGTAATTAATCCATTAGAGCTGCAATCATACTGGTCCTTTTAGAGTTTAGATGTTGCGTGAGTGTCAAAACTAAGAGATATGAATGTATATTATTCTAATTAAAATGTTGGTTTGAATCATTACTATATTAATTAATGCTATATTTTCTTAAAGATATTAATATATTCCATTATTTATTTATGACAAAGTGATTAGAGGTTTTGAGTGTTAGAACACTTGCTGTTTTACGATTTTAGCCACTTTTTCATTATTGCTCGATTTAACTAATATTTTAACTTACGTCTCCTCTTTCCATTTTAAATCAATTATTTTAAAGGTAAAGGCTAATTTAGGAATTAGCGTAAAGATTACTTTCAATTATTTTTGGTTTTACGATCGTTTTGTAAGGTGTGGGTGCATGGAACTATATTGCTATATATGTTTGTCATAATAATATGGCTACCTGGGTGGCCGTGAGTGGCGGGTTTCACTCCGTTTTCGAATTTTAACCATTTATTAGCAGATTTTCAAATCTAGAAAAGTAGATATATACAAATGAGATTCATGTTAGAATATTTAAGTGATAATTCGAGTAACATCGAAAGAGTGGCTAGAATCGGAAAAAACCTTAATTATTATCATATTTACACACTTTTTCAATTTTAGAGATTGTTTCAAGGTTAACTGTCAATATCATAACTAGTATTCTTATTTGTTGTCTAGTATTCTTATATCTTTTCATGATTTTTTTTTGTACCCTCCATTAATAAGGAAATAGGGAATTAAGGTACAATGAATATGTTAGTAGAAGTTGGTATCCTTTTTCTACCATCGGTATTTTAAGGATTATTTAACTTGTACTCTGTATGTGCAGAGTCGAGTGCGCATTGATACTATGTTATCATGATTAGTATTCGTATTTTTATTTTAATTATTACATTTTAATAATACTAACTGCTTCTGTGAGAGTCATCTGTTTATAAGCTAATCTAAACTGTTTAATTTAAAAGTCACAAGTGGAAGATACACTACACAATGTTACTTCAATAGGCTCTACACTACCCCAACCTTCGAAGAACGGCAGAAGTGTGACATCGAAGACCAAGAAGGCTCGAGGAAGGAGGAAATATCAGAACTTTTGCCTTCCCGAATAAATTTTGAAGAGCCCCTCAAATGTTAATCAAAGTACATCCAATACTTATTCAATTTTCAGTGAAAGTTCTAGTGTCAGTGTTAAAACCCATAGAAAGCTTCTATAGTGGTCAATAGTACTGTGAAGGCCATGAGAGGTTTAAAAACCGTTGACTTCGAGGCTTGCGAAGATTCAGAAAACTAGAGTGTATAATATTTTCCCTCATTCTAAATAGATGCACGCAAATCTCACGACACTCCTCAGGACCCGCTGTAATCTGTTCCACACTTACTCAATTCCGAGTGGACCAAAGAACCAAAAATTCGTTATCCACTTAATTATGGACTTATAGGAAGTAACTGAGTTAACTCAACGTCTTTGGGGTTTCCTTAATGTGCGCCGACATTAAGGAATGTCGGCGGTTCTCGCGAAAAAGCGAGAACCTAGTAAAAGAAATTGGAGAACTTAGTAAAATTCCATAGTATTAATCTCGTAAGGTTTGCGCTTATGCTTACAGAGGTAGCAGAGCATTTGTCTAGTGCTAGCAGTGGAGGCACACCAATAGTCATTGCGGAAGGAAAGTAGTTTGTGTTCCGGCCCACACTCAGTGGCTTATTGCCCAAGATCTACAGCTCTAATCAAGTGCACGAACTGCACGAAATCGCAACCTGTCGCAATCTGGTGGCTGCACATTCCGAATGAAGCTCCAAAACGGCTGGTCAAGCTCATTGAGAAGGAAAGCTAGAGGAAATCGCCTACTAACACAACAGCGAACCAATGACGGACCCGATCGTCCGACCTACAGACAAACGTACATATTCGGACACAATTCGTAATGTCACTCTATCATGAGAGCAGAACATTATGACTAATTTCTAAGAAATCGACAGACAATTGAGCCAACTACCGACTGCTCAGGAGTACCCCCTCATCTTCCAATAGACCAGAAAATTCTTATTTATAAGACTATCCTCAGGTCTATCTGGACCAAGACTTGAGCTTTGGGGAACAGCTGAACCTCCAAACATCAAACGTATCCAAACCTTCCCATCTCAAATCCTTCGAACCATAGTCAATGTACCCTATTACGTTTCTAGCAGAATACTACACCATGACCTTCATATCCTTATTGTCCTTGACCTCACCTCCACTAAATTCCATATTAACCTTATTAACCATCCTAATATTTTGGTTCGATCCTTATCCTGTTCCACCCATCCCTACAATAGCTCGAAGGTTGAAACGGCAGTGGCCAAAAGACCTATTGTAAAATAAACTCAGCAATTTGAGTTCTGGCAATGACTGAAATACAAAACTGATTAAATACCTTAAAAAATAAACTATCATTTGTTCTTTTACTTTTCATATTTATTAATTATATAAGAAAAACCACATGATAGAAAAAGTAATATTGTTGGAGCCTTATAGTAGACTCTTAGAAAACATAAGAATTTCAAGGAGAAATGCTGGTAATTTTTCCTTCCAACCAGGACTAAAGAGAAAGAGAGTTAGCGCAGCTAATGATTCGCTCCTGATGAAGCACACCGCGATCGGACTGCTAATGGAAGCTGCTGGAGAAATAGCCTTGGGGTCTGGAGCTAATGGACAGTGTACCCAGACTGGAATAATGCCTACCTTCTGCTATACCAGTTCTCATACTGTCTTTCATATTTATACAGATGGAACATGAGATACTGACCATATTTATATTTATATATATTATCAAATTTGATTTTATGTCCAGTTTGTCTAGAATACGTGGTGAGAGCAGATTGGTCAGGCTTGCTGGTGTTCTTTTTCAAAAAGAAGGGTACATCAACACCAATATTCAAACCTGACTGCTCTCAACACATTTTAGACAAACATGACACAAATTCAAATTTGATACACCATACATGAGGGAAAAAAGAAGTTAAAGGGAAATTTAAAAGAAATTATGATCATAGTAAAATATAAGAATCTGACTAACAACAAAAATTTGGATGTACAAATTTTAAATTCATTGTACTGTAACCTAATAAATACATAAGACATAATTAAAACACTAAATATAAATAGATAAAATACATAACACAACTAATAGACTACCTGATATAAAGAACGGCTATGTGTTGGAAAAACCAAAACAATCTCTTTACCTCCATTTCAACCCTATTTAATTTTAGCGCAAACCTCTAGTTAGTTGTATCACAGCAATGTAGAACAAACTGTAATGGAAAATTTAAGTAGTGCTTTTATTAAGTAAAAGTTATTATTCTTAAATGATAGTTTTATAATTAGTTAAAGAAATTATTTGTCCTGAAAATTTCTTTTGTTTGTTTTTTATTGTAGGGCATGACTGCAAACAATAAAGTCGCGAAACGTCACCAAAATATATTTGTATTATTGACTGATGCTCAAGACCCAAAAACATAGAGGGTACAATAAATTATCAACAATAATAAAGAACAAGTTATTAATAATCACAGATATATGTACCACTTAGAAAAGACTCAATAACACTGTGCCACATTCTAAACTAAAAGATTATTATCCACATAACTTAGGAAATGTTAATTTTAGGAAGACGAAAAGTTAGTATTATAGTTCGACTTAAATGTTTTGTTTAGATGTTTTAGCAACTTTTTTATAAATTCATACAAATACTGCGTTAGAACCACACTAATAATTAGTCAAAAAGTTCTAATAAGACAAAATAATTCCAGCTGTCCGTTGATTTTGCCTTCTTGCTGTCGGAGGTTGATACTTCTCTGTCTTGATTGTCTCCCTTCAGTTTCTTCTTTGCATAAATCAGTAGTCATTTCTCTTGTTTGCATTTTACTTTTATTGGTATCCAACATCCTTTGCCTTGATACTATCGTAGAAATATTCATATTCTTCTCTTACTGAGATGACAAGGATTCCCTGGAATGAATTCAGTATGTTTACGTAGGAAATGATTTATGCTGATTTTTCAATTCCTGTTACATGTTGATTTCAATCCTCTAGAAATGCTTTGTACTAAAAAAATCTAACACAACTCATAAAACTATTTTCAGTAGAATAAATTACTTAGTAAAAACCAACTTAGTAAGTATAAAAATGAAAAGTAGTCTCAAACATTCAGTCAATTGCTTCCTGTGGAAAAATGTGTATAGAGAGAAAAATACACACAAAATACTCTTCAATTGCTCTCTGGCCACACTGCCGTTTAAAATTGCTGATTGGTACCCTTATTTCAATAGAAACAAGGCAGAATATCTCGCGCAATACCTTAGTTCGGTACGTACTATTCCCGCGGAACTGAACTCGAAAAACCAAGTATGTAAAATTATAATATATGGAAAAAACAGTATGGTTAGGTTACCATACGCATCATCAAAAGAAACAGCTAAAATAAATAAATGTTTGAAAACCGAAAACCAACCTCCCAGCAAAGATTCCATACCAATAGTCGTTAAGAACCTGATTAAATTAAATAACTATGTCTTTCGTTTAAGACGCTACCAAAAATTTTGGGAAATAGGGAAGTTTATACCGATCCCCAAACCAAATAAGAGTCTTGCAGAGGTCAGTAATTTCTTACAATTATTTTCTTAAATATAATATCAATAATATTTTTTAAAAAAACATTTGCTAACTAGAATAATTAAACATATATTCCAGTATATTATCTTACCTAACGAGCAATTTTGATTTAGAGCCTACCACTCTATTGTAGCTCTACTAGCTAGACTGGAAGAGTACATAAAGAGGATATAACGAAAAGAGCCGTACGGTTATGCTTCTCCTCGACATTGCAACGGCATTCGGCTAAGTCTGGTACATAGGTCTCATCTATAAATTCATAATCTGTAACTTGTTTCCACTATACAACATTCATATCCTCTAATTCAACCAACGGATCCTTCTACGTAACGATAAACTACACTAACTTATTAACACGCTACTTATCAGCTAGTCTTCCGTATGCCTCCTGTCTTTACACTACCATGTTTAACATATATACATATTTCAGGTCTTTTAACACACATCTGTGGAAAAGTTACTCTATCCTGATGCATAGCCATTCATGCATCGTCATAAACAATAGATGCAATAGTAAACAGTTTACTGGCCCTTTTTAAAAAAACTTTTATGTTAAAAAATGGAAGATAAAAGTTAACGAAACAAAAACACAAGCTATCATATTCACAAATAGGGACTATTAATAAATCAAAACGTAGTTATTAATGGTATTAAAATCACATGGGCACAGTCGGTCAGTTACTTAGTTTTAGAAATGGACAAATATTTAACGTTTTCCATTTACATATCAAATAAATGTAATAGAGCTAAGGGTATCATCAACAAAATTGCCCCATATTTTAACAAGAATTCTAATTTATTATCAAACACAAATTAATCCTGTACAGAAGAGTGATAGGCCCATCAATAACTCATTATCCATTCTGGAGGTACATATGTGATACAAAGTATAGAAAACTAGTGTTCATTGGAAATATATATATGAAAATAGAAAAGAACTATCCTCAATACACCAGCATTTCAAATATGTTTTCTGACTTACCACTTCCGAGGATTGAAGATTATACATACTTATTAAGACAAAACGTTTTTCCTCCTATTTCTGACAACCCTTCCTACAAAAATTTGGGGACAATGGCAAGCAAAACTTGATACCTTAATTGTATATATAAAATTTTGTTACTGTATACATGTTATTTTTTAAGAAAGTCTATTAATCATTTATAATTTATGTTTAATTTCCTTAACATTTGTTTAAATTTTCCTATTGTTTGAAAACTATAAATATGCAAAATAGATCACATAAGTAACATATAACAGGTATTTACACCTTACAATGTACTATGTATCAATTATAACTGTGTGGAAAATTGAATATAATAATTAATAAATAACTACAATAAAAAAATGTGTGGTTTAATTAATTTTGATTAATAAAAATTAAGTGTAATTATCAAAGTGGTATATATTTTTTTTTACAAGTACAAAATTTTCTTTGATCGTCGCTAGGGTCCGACTCGGATACTGTCGCCTTATTGATGGCATTGGCAAAAAGTATTAACTGTGAGACATATATCTGAGTATGTCCCCAAAGTGCACAATAAAAAAGTTCCCTGGTCTCTTGCTCAGGCACTATAAATTTGTCTGATTTAATCAGACAAAACTCTTCACAATGATAAATAACTTAGGGGCTGCAGGAATATACAACTTAATACGGTTTTTGGTCTAAATTTCAAATAATAGAAAGTGTTGGATGACTTCTCCTGAACAGTTTTTCGCCTTGTAAATGAAAAATAATAAATCTATAAATAAATCTAAAATTTAACTTGTGCTACCCTGTAATTTGTGTTGTTCCTGCAATATATATATATAT
>NW_027115747.1:64525-81433 GCF_000696795.3 Halyomorpha halys | reverse complement strand
ATATATTTTAATATACCGAGACGTATTATAGGACTCTGACAAGGCACTGGACTAGATCCGATGCCAACCTGTAGCCGCGGCGGCACCATCGATCTATACGACCCCTGACCGCCGTAGACTATTTCACTTGCTAATCCCTTCTGTCTTGGGCTAATGCTGTTAATGAACATCCCTGTAGTCCGGTCCTTTAGGAAGGTGTAGTCTCATAAAGCTAAGCTTATAAACCCACCACGGAATAGGATTGTCTCATTACCATTATTCAAGGAATAATGCGAATATGACCAGGATTTATCTCTAGAACATTGATGTAAAAACGTATTAGAGGGGAAGAGCAAGAAATGAAATATTCCAATAGTTATAACAGAATTTCCCAACTTACCGGAGATCTGTTTGGTATTACCTTTTACCAAAGCATTTTTAAAAAAATAGATAAATCTCTAATGAGGTAAGGTTTAGAGGCAATTTTAAGTACAATAGCCTCCTTGATTAATATTTTACCTCGATGTTTGCAGTTTTTCGTAGGTTCTAAAATGCTTACTTTCCCAACATTTTAGGTTATATGACGTCTCCTCCCTCCCCCTTGGTACTTCATGCATGTATACACTAGTAACAATTTGAGCAGCAGCCTATTCCTCACCTCTGCCTCATCAATGAAATGATTAAATGTACTTATATGAAATTATTAAGGTATTTAT
Organism: Halyomorpha halys; assembly: GCF_000696795.3. Lineage (NCBI taxonomy): Eukaryota > Metazoa > Arthropoda > Insecta > Hemiptera > Pentatomidae > Halyomorpha > Halyomorpha halys. The sequence continues at coordinate 80,738 of NW_027115747.1, read as the reverse complement.
TGTATATTGATTTTTTTTTTTCATTTTCATGAATTATTCTTTTGACTCGACATATTTTAGTCACCTTTAACTGGAAGATTGGAGAATTTAGCCTACTTCTGCCTTTCCATGATTGCTGGTTATTCTATTGGTACCCATATTTTATACACATTGCCAGTTATCATTTAAAATTCTTTATCCGATTTTGGTCTATGTGTATTATTCCCGGACCATTGAACTATAGTCACTTCTCATTCAAACCTATGTATTATACTGTGAAAGGGTGTACAGAGAGTCCTTAACTGTTTTTCGGCAGTTTTCATAATCGTTATTAAATATTGCTTTTCCACTGACTTACAGGTAACTGGTAGAGGGAAACTTGTGCAGGAACTGCCTAGTGGTTCTTTTTGCAAACCCCTTGTGCCAACCTTGTATTTGCCTCGGCTTATTAACTAAGATAGGATTGTCAAAATTCAAATATCGGAACTGCCGAGAAAAAATATTAACCACCCAAGGTGGGAATAAAAACTACAGTGTTCAGAACCAAGCGTTATGCGGCTCACGCCCCGTCGCGCACGGCTGTCGCACCCCTTTCCACTTATGTAACTGTTTTTTTTTTATCAGTCCTCCAATTCAATAGTAATGCACTATATAATAGATAAGTAATGCACTTTTGCTTGTCTTATATTATGAATAATCCCCTTGTTTCCCAGGTAACCTCCCCAGACTCATTCCATAACATAGTTGTTTTCGATATTTCGTGATCCAAATTTTCAAATCGAATTATATAGCAGCATCCTTCCAATAAGGACAATATATGGGAAAAATGGATGGTAATAAAAAATTTCAAGGTTCAGCTATGGTTGAATCACCAAAATATGGGCCCAATAGTTTTGGAGAAAGACCCCGGATGGCACTCTCATTTTTTTCTTTCGATTTGTAAATTCTGTTTTCTTCAAGCGTAAAACTTCAAATTTCGAAGTAGGGTCAATTTTTTTTTTATTAGTCGATTACATTATTATTAATTATTGAAATAATAAAGAATAAAAGCAATAATTACTTTTTATTTCAATATAATGATATACATGCTTATTATTTATTTCGTAAATGGCAAGAAGAATAATAACAATTTTTATACTTTTCACTTATTACTCCAGAAATGCTTTCCGCCTATTGAAGTCATGGAACCTCATTATGTTTGGAACAAAGGATATTTGATTATGCATTTCATGACCGTGGGACAAAGCAATTGAAGCAAAGGTTGCTTTGAAAGTGGTGAGAGGTCAAGGGGTTGCCACTCGAGACCAGGACCAATTAAAGCAGGAGGGTCTCTGTACCGCGGTACAATGTACAGCACCTACACTACACAAACACAATCCATACAGGATATGAATCTTCTTTCGGCTCCACACTGCTTGAAGAGCTCTTTGAAATAAGGAATGGGCTTGTATTTCCTTTGACCAATGCAATCATTTTGATGCATGCAGACTAACTTTAGAGTCTAAAATTTAATTAATTTTATTCTATTTTAAATCTTTAAAAGATAATTGCAGCTCCTTGGTCGAGTTTCGATAACTCAAACAACACCTTCTTTGGTAGGATAATCTTAGATTTTTAGCAAGTATTTATAAACACTGAAATAGTGATACATAAAAGTTTGGGAAAGGGCTCACATCCTATCTAAGTGGTTTTTAATTTCGTTTAATCCTAAATACGACAGGTTGGTCTCTCGAATCCACTTACAATTATTTGTTTACTTTTTATATAAGTACACAATAATGCAGTTATTACTCTGATTATTTCTTTATTAATATGTAAATGGATTATAGTACCTCCCCCCCCCAAAAAAAAAAATAGTTTACCGAGATATTATCAAACAGGGGGAGCATCATTCACTACTCTGTCTGAAAGGGAATGGAACGTGAAGCAAAATAGGGGACAGTTGACGAAGTTTACTTTGCGGTTTATATGAATGTCTATTATTATCATTTAAACTGAAGAAGGCAGCCGGTGATTGGCTTCTACTTATATAATTCTATGCCTTAGGAATTCAAAATTCAACAGAATATTTTGCACAATCAAGGTTCTACATATTTTGCAAACAACTTTTGATATCTTTTGCTTAAGCTATGAACTTGATTTGACCTATTAACAGTTAGTTAATTTTTCAAATGTAAAGTAGAAATGAAAATAGTTTTTTTGTTTTTGTTTATATGTGTGCCGTGTTGCAAATGCATATATCGCTGTATAGTATAACAATATTTCTCAAGGTAGTATCCTCGGTCCCATTCTCTACACAGTCTATATAGCTGACATCCCAAACAACCCTAACATTATCTTCACCACGAATGCCAATGATACATGTGTGCTCGCTGTTAGTTATAACCCTTTTATTGCATCCGTAACTCCCTTTTCACAAAAATGGCGCCAAAATTGAAGGATAAAAATAAATCCCATAAAATCACCTTTACTCTTCGTCGTAAACTTGCCGACTGCCTTACAGTATACTTTAATCCGGCATCGAGCGCGGCTGATCTGACAGGCACAGAATTCGGTTTGTTTGGTGTCTCTTCCAAAAAAGGCGCCGAGTGTGACCCCTACCTTCCAATAGTTTCCTAACTTTGTGGGGTGGTCCCAACCTGCCCAGTCAGTTCATCTCCTGCTATCAAGAAAATGCGTCTCACGTGTTTTGATCTGACAGGCTCACAGCGCCCGATTACGTCACAAACCTAAGGTCAACATTTTACACTTTTGATAGTAAATTCGAGCACTTTACTGCTTTTCGATACTTTTGTTGGAGTCATTTTCGTCAGGTACCATTACCGTTTATGAATGGGGATCGTGTGCCTATCAGGCTCACCGCGCCTTTCTTGTGTGTCGTTCAGGTTCATCCGGCCTTTTTGGTTCCAACGATAAAAAAGTGTTGGAACCTACGTCACATGCAAGAATAAATGTGTACACCTGGTTTTTTCTGTGGTCAGAACCATTGATAAAAGTACTGGAGAAAAAAAAAAACCTAAGGTCATAACATATTATAATGCTCACAAAACTGGAGGTGACACTGCTAACCAAATGTGTCCCACATACAATGTGCAGCGAAATACACATCGATGACCAATGACTGTTTTCTACACTATGTTGAACTTGGAAGGGATCAATTCCTTGGTTATTCACCTCGGGAATCTATTGGAATGAATTCCAAGAAGAGTTTTCACCAAAAAATTGTCACATGAACTGTGTATCGGTCAACTTCAGCGAAGAGGCCAGTTGAAATCCGGCCTTCATACCTCCTTGAAAATTGGTCTCCAAGAGATCCCTCCCGGTTAATGATTGTCCAAAATCTAACCCTCCCCACTTCCAAAAGCGGTCCAGATGTTGTGATTGCACGGTGGAAACAGGAATACATTGGCTCGTGAACTACTCCTGTGTAAAATGCAACCAAAGAATTTGCCCCTCATGCGCACCCACCATATGCAACATGCTTATCAGTCTGTTCTAGCGATCCTTCATCGGCTTTGATAGACGATGACTCCGACTTGTTTTTGTCCTCACACATTTCAACTTCATGTCTGACCCCTTTTTAAATTTTGTTTCGAGATTAAAAGATCTTATGTTGACTTATATTCATAACCATGATATCCGAATTCCGCATTTTGACTTTTTTTGGTTTCTGTAACTAATTAAGTAATGAGAAATGTTTTAAATTTATTTTATATTTTTCCCTAATTGTCTGTATACTAAAGATGATAGTTGATTTTTGGTTTAATTAAATAAGCGGATTTAGGGACTTCACGAGTTTTTATGCATCGTGTGCCTGCCAGGCTCACCGCGCCCCGATTTTGAGAATCCTTAACCGCGCCCTACGAAGGGTTAATAATGTTGCTCTAACCCCTGCAGAACAGATTCGATACCTTCGACTACATCTGGACAAACGACTTATTTGGAATCTTCACACAAGGCTGAAAAGATAGGGAACAGCACTTCGATTCCTGGACATACGGATTAGAACTTTGGGGCTCCGCTAATCCTTCGAATTTCTCTCATATCCAATCCCTTCAATCCAAAATCCTTGGTAAAACCTAAATTCTCCTTACTTTGTCATAAATAAAATCATCCATGAAGACCTTAATGTAATATGTAATCGATCTAGCCCGAACCAGATACTATTCCTTCCATTATAAACTTCCTTACCTCCCAAACCCACTAGTTTCTAACCTTGCTTCCTCTCCCATTCCTAACAACCATCCGAGGTGTAAAAACGTTATTAGAGTGCTACCAATGGGTAGTTTCTCTAAACGCCTGAACCATTATAAACGTACATTAAATTTACTGAATGTATTATTATGTACAGTTGTAAATTTCAATAAAGATATTAAATAAAGAAGGTTTAACTAATTTACTACACATTTGACAAATAGTTTCTTTTAATATTTTATATTTGGTGTAGTCTGTAAGACGTTTCGTAGACTGGGGTTAATTTTTGACAGCCCTACTAGCGTTGTACAGTCAGTAGAGCAACTCCAGGAGAGAAAGAAACAGCAGACTACGAACTATATTTATAAAACGTCCTATCCAAAATCAAATCAAACGTTTTTAGTCAGGCGTGCCGCTTTTGATATAAATCCGCGCTATCAAGATAATGATGAAGAACAATGGATATCACTTGATAAAAAACATCGACTTGTATAATAAATACATATTCATTTATTTAGGTACTAGATAAGGGAGTTCGGTATATGTATAACTTTCAATAGGTTATCTTATTATTCATTTGGTTTATTTTTAGAACAGGCTCAAAATTTTGGGTGGAGATTGATGACCCCATCAACTTCATGAACACTTGCAAACACAGACTACATGCCGGCCTGGCCTACGTCCAGCTCCAAGCTTGTAGCCCTGCCCCCAGACACAGCTACTGGCAATGATCCACTTCTGCCATAGGTGTAATCTTATTTACTACCAGAGGACCTGGAGCTGGAGTGGGAACGCCTGGAGATCGATATGGCTGCCTCGGTGGCGATGCTAGGCCCTCCGGCTCCCATCTCTATTATCCTAAAAGGATCACTTTATATATTTATCCTTAGCCGATAGAATTCCGAGCCAGGATAAATTGGATTATTACTCAGCAAAATTCAATTATTTGCGAAAAATTTCATCTCCTTGGTAAACCTTCACCTAAGTTAATAGCAAAGAATAGACTTTAATAGTGAAATAATAAGTAATTACATAATTAAGTGAAATAATAGCTGTTACAGAGTTATATCAGACTATCTATTGCAATCTATTTTAATATTAACATAGTGAGGGTTACTGACCTTCCGTCTCTCTTTTTCTATATATTTATGTTTTCTTCTTTATTGTGGACCATTATTTTTTATCGTCAACAACCAGACATTACCAATCGAGATAAATGAGGAAATTTATATCATAATTACAGAAATATATAAAACTCATTTACCCCTAAGAGAACTCTAGTATTAGATGTGTTTTTTACTTGTGTTTAATAAATCCGAAATAAGAGAGAACAGTGTAATATTATTAAGAAAGTCTATTTAAAACACATAATTGGTAAAGCTGTACTTACTTAACAACGATTATCTTAAATAAGGGTTTTCAAAACATAGCATAATTAAAACCCAAGTGTTAATTTTGAAAATAAGTTTAGAGCAGAAATTGAATTAGGATATTTATATGATTGTCCTTCAAGAATTATTAAGTGATACCCCGTAAAGTGCAGTTCGGTCTCTGTAAAAAAAACGATAAAGGAAAAGCAATTCAAAAGGTTTCATAAATACCAAATAAAAGTATGAATGGAAAGATAGTAGCTACTCAAACCCTTCTCAGGCATAGAGTAATTCTCGAACAATGGTACGTTTTCGAGCTTCAGTTGGATAAAAGATTTATTTCACGATTACTATTCATTCATGGTGATTAAAATATGACATTTTCAATGTGGAAAACATTTCTTTGTAATGGATACGATAAATTAATTACACTGCAAACTTTGACTGCCATGAGCACAATAACTCTCGTTGGTACCTGTCATTTGGTTTACATCCCATGGCATCTTAACAAAGTTTTCAGGCATCTTTTAAAAACTATATTTTTATTTTATCCAGATCTCAATTGAAGATTTTCAAAAGTTGCAATTATTTTTTATTCTGTTACAGGCTAGGATAGTTTAAAATGTGTCCTAGAAAAACAAAATCATAGCTCGGATGACGAAATCAGAAAATAAAAAATAAACATAAAATTAATACATTTTGAATTACCATACTCGCTGCCTGATATTAGTTAGGTTTATTTTTATCAAAAGGAATTTATTTCCATTTTATTTTTATTTGGACTAACAACATAATTGGAAACAACTGTATTGTTATAAATTGAGTTCTCAAAATTGATAACTACCATTCTCTTTGTTGTTTATGGTTTCATTTCTTTTTGGGAAGGTGTTAAAATTTCAAAATAAAATTTGATTAGTAGAACCAATTTTTCTAGATATTGGTTTTAGCTCAAATCTAACGTAAAAACCATCAGATTATTTTGAAAATATGAATTTTGTGGAAAATATTGACTCGAAAATTTCTCATTATTTCTCTAAAAGGAATTCATACTACCCAGAATACTACTAATGGAACATAAATGTTCTTATAATAATATCATTCATGGTGAAATTAAATTAATAATTCTAATATTTAATTTGTTAATAATTATTATTATCTATTATTAATAAATAAAATTACAAGATTCAGTATTGTTTTTTTATGTTCAGTTAAAGGACTTAAGGTATTTGGCATGCTATATATTTGAATGAGAAATTAAAGTACAATATTAATTTTTACTCAAAACCACTCAGCGAACCACAATTCATTTAGATTATGCTAATGATTATTTATTTTATGTTTTAAGTAAAACGATATTTCGTGATTTTGCTGGCCAACAAAATAAAGCAGCAGCGTCAAGAACCCTGCACGCAATCACATAATTATCGACTGAATTGCAAATTGACGTGATGATAACGCTAAATCGATTGTTGAAACATGGTGGCTATAGAAACATTTATTTTTTATATAAAATTAATTTTTCGAAAATTTCAAAGATAAAAAACAATTATTAACAAATCCATTAATTATTATTCAGGACATTTTTTATATATTTTAATTTAGCTTATTAATTATAAATATAATTAATCGATAAATCCATATAAATAGTAATTCTCTTAGAAAGGTTAAATATTTAAATCGATGAGTTAATAAATTATCTAAAAAAAAATCCCAATATTTAAACGTAGTTTATTTATACAAAAATGGTTTCTACAACCAGAGATAGATGAGACTTTTTCTTGTATTATCTCAAAGTCCGATTTACCTACCTCCTATAAATTTGTTTTTGCTGTTGAGGGTTTTGGCTTGACAAATGCGAGAAAAAGTGTAATATATTGCCATCTTAAATATTAATAATATCTCTTATACTATTTTTTAGAAATATATGAGTAAAAGTACACTAAGGTCTGCTTTTGTTTATTGTAATTGGATGTAGGGAGTCATCGAACTGTAGATTAATTCATTGCAATTGGTATTTTTATTTCAATTATTATCAATTTAATTCATAATTATTATTTAAATTAAAAAAAAAATGATATATAAGTATTTTTTTTATAGTGATCACCACGTAATATTTTATATTACTCTCTCACCGAAATGAAAACGTAAATCCTGAACAGTTAGAAAAACTTCGAACTAGACGGCGAGTTGAAAACAGAAAAGGAACGGAAGTACAATGTATTTATATTTATTGCACTACATTGAAAAAAGTAATTCTATCTGAACTAGATAATTATAAATTACAGTTATACTATTTGAGCAAGAATTAGTACAATTAAATGAACAGTTGTCTAATTTGTAATAGGGGTTGGTCCTGGCGGACGGAGGAAAGGAGGTACTCTCCTAGTTGTTATAAATAAAAAAAGTATTATATTCTATAATATGCAATAGAGCTGTATGGTCGAGAACGAGGGGCCTCTACCTTAAGCACATTTATTTACTATCACATTCAGCACAATTCAATTTAAGGTTCCATGATGTTACTTTCTTTACTTAAGACTAGATGCATTCATTTTATTGATATTAGTAGAAATATTTTAGTGAACTTTTATTTATGGCGTTTTTACATACATCTCACTTATCTACATCATATTAGTACTTAATTGGCAATTATTGTAAAATCATTTGGAACAGTACAGAAAAAAAATCTTCTGTTCAGGAAACGATATTTTAATCAGATTGAATTTGGTGAATGACACAAATCTTTCTTGTTTAATTGTAATAATTTATTTCATATAATCAACAACGTTTCGGTAATATACCCATCTTCAGGTAGCTATAAAACCAAATTCAAAAAAACTTATAACATGTGCTTACAACATTACTAATATATCATATATTTATCTAAACTATTTACCTGATAAAAATATTATGTATCTTACGTATAATTATCTCCTATTTTGTCATTAGTGCTAATATTGAATAATATTATTGTCATTTAATGAATAAAAAACATTTTTACTATTAACAGTTATACATTTTTAGGAAAATAATTACCTTCCTGAAGGTTATCTTTCATTATGATAAGAACCATATAGATTATAAACAATTATCTCCTACCTCTATTACCATAAAGATGAATAATTAAACTAAAATTAACAAGTTTTCAAAAACTATTACATTTTTTTTATATATAACTATTTTTTTTTTAATATAAATAATTTATTTTTATACAATAACAAATAAAAATTACTAAATTAATTCTAAATTATATAAAATCACATAAAAACTAAAATTTTAAAAGGATATTTTAATCCTTCGTACGGCGATTCATTGCTAAAATATGAAGCGGTTTTTGAAGTTTTGTCAATTTTTATATTTCTTTGAACGCAATTTATGTACAAAATCGCCATATCCACTGCAGGTGGATCACGCATTGATTTGATATGAGCGATTACGTTTTGTCTATGTGTCACCTTTGTATAGTTCATCAGCAGTTTTACAGTGGCACCATTCTCACCATTATAAGTTTTATCACTTAGAATCACTATACCAGAGTTGCAATGCCGTTTTTAGAACCAATTAACCTACCTTTACATCAAAATGTTTGGTAATAAGGAGTTCCCTGCTTTGAGTCCATGGTTCGTTAAGCAGAAAATGTCATATAACACCAAAAGTTGTATTTTAAATTGATAAATTTCATCAAAATTATGTTTTAAAAAATACGACCTGAAAGGGACCAAATTTACAACTGCGCAACTTCCCAATAACCATTAGAAAGGAAGTGTGAATATTTATAACTCTTAGCATGAATCACGGAATAACGAATACATAAATATTTAATATATTTCAGAAATAAGAGCCAATTTAACTATTTTAAGCTAATTTTTCACTTTTAGCTTGAATTTTACTTTTTAAAATTGTATGGTATTTATAATCAATAATTTTTCAGCACATTTGGTTTTCTGCTCTTGTTTATAATAGCACAACAATTTTTGTTACTTGGAAAATGTTTCTTATGAGGGGAGGCTTACTCCTCACACGTGGGATCACCGATTTGAATGAAACTTTGTTTGGTGATACTAGGTTGACAAATATTAAAAAAGTGTCCAAGATTTCATTTAACAATGCGCCCTAGGAGTGGGGGAATTGTAAATGATTTTAGTCATTATTTTATATTATCGTATGCATTGTATGTATTTAATGATTCTCATATATCAATCCATTTTTTTTTTTTTTTTTTTCATACCCTCCTATAATGTTATTGAATAGCTGGTACATACATATAGGAGATATACTATATGTATATCTGGGTGATGATACCTTGGATTGCCTTTTGGCATTATAAGGTTAGGTGAGTGGTCCATTGAAGGTTGTTACTTGGTTGTCTGACGCTAGTGGATTATTGGAACGGGGAGGGGCCGTTCCGCTGGTAAATATATAAATATATCAATATGGTATCAATGGTAAATATATCAATCCATTCATTTTTTGTGTAGAATAAAAATAAATGATTGTTTATTGTATTAAATGAGTATAAGTGTAAAAAAATATTCAAAAAACCAATAATCTCTATTTTAAAAAAATTATAGCCTCCACAGTTAACTAGCTAAAAGTGTGAACAAACAATTTTAAATTTTAATTACTATAAAAATTCGTATCAATGAGTTTTTGAGGTGCGAAAAACGAATATCAACTTTATTTTTCGATAAAGAAATATTTTGTCCCACTTTGCAAAGTTTTTCGGTCTAAATTATTTTAAGACTGTGGTATTATTATGGCATAATAGGGTGATAAATAACATGTCAATCGATTTTTTTTTTTTGGATGCAGAGTAAAAAAAAATGAGTCAATTGTATATATTTTTTCACATGTATTCAAAATCACAAAAACAAAAAATCGCTTCTCATATAGTAGAATGATATTTTCCTTAAGAAAAATCAAGTCAGATTAGTATTTAACATTCTCATAAACACTTAAATACTAATTTTCATTTAAAATGTGAAATATTTCATATGACCCATTTCCCACGTCAGTCGGTCTAAATTGTTTTAATAGTCTATCACACAACACACAGATTTCTGTCGAAAAACGCGAAAAGGGCCAGACAAAATAATTTTTCAGTTTTTTTCATTGAAAAAAAAATCATTGAAATCGGTGATTCTACGTGCATAGCCTTTTTAGTTTAATAATGGGTGATAATTATGTTACTTTAACATAGAACGACAGTGTATGAAAATTAAAATTTTATTAACTTATACCGTTCTCATATTTTTTGTATCTCGTGTTCATTGCTTTCTCGTCTGGAAAAGACTTGCAACGTTGGCTGAAACGTTGAAATGCATTTAACAATATTATTTTTCGATCTATTATTACCACTACTAACTTTTCCAAATTTTAAGCTTCTTGAAGAATAGAATTTAAGTCAATTTAATTAATCAATTTTCAGTCAAATTTTTGGATCAATTATTTATAGTAGTATAAAGACTTCCTTCAAAGACCATTATTATTTATTCATCTACCTATCCTGAACAGTTTTATCCTGTGTTCTTTTGATTTTAAATAATACTTTAATCAATTAACCATTCATTAATTGGTCGGTATTTTCCACGGATAACAATAAAGTAATAACATAGACTTTTTACTTGGATTAGATTAGATTTTCATTCAGGGCAATTAACATCAACAAGTAATAGTTATTACACCCTTTTTACTTTATTTATCTTCTTGTCTTTGATATCTGATAGTTGGAAGTAGACTATTTCCTTTTTACACTGGTCGATATAGGTGGATTATATTTTAGTATAAAGTTGAGTTGGATTGCTTAAGATTGTATTTTTCATGTTAGGACTATTTATAATAATTAATTCCTTATTAAAATAATAGAGATTAAATACATCTTATTTTAATATATTATTATTTTAATATAAATTATTATAGTATATTTAAATAATTTATTGAATTTTTACAGAATATTTCGGTCCTTATCAGTACTAAAAATATTATAAGATGACTCCTAGCTCGCTATGTAAATCATTTCAATCCTGAACACGAGACAGGTCTCCTTCATCCATCACTCTTCTATTACTACGTGATTCGTGACTTCGCCTTTAGTATCATCTTGCAACCACATAATGGTCTTCTCATTGTGCTCTCGGTAGTTTGAGTTAATATAATATGAATATTTTGTTCTGGATTGCTGTAAATCGCAGGAACAGATATGCAATAATCAATGTACAGATTTATTATAGCTTGTATTCAGTTCATCGTTTTGGATTTCAAAAGGGTTTCACCGTTCTTTATTCATAAACAATTTTTATTTTTTAATAAGCGAAAAAATTGAACGATAGGACACTTTTAATAGAATTTTAACAAATATACAATTCGATAAGCTATTAAAGTGTAAAAAATTCCCTATTAGAATAGAGCTGAATGCTAAACTAAACATTTTTTTTTATTCTTTTTATTCATTAATAGATATTGTCAATCTGCCACACAGTCGAGGGCAATAGGTAATAGTGATGAATGATCACATTCATACTAAAATAGAAAAAATAAGAATGAAATAAATAAATAAATGAAAAAAAACACATAAAAATAAATATAATCTCTCTTAAAATATATAAAGAATAAAACAGAAGGATAAAGAAAATGAGCATAATCTACATGAACATAAACTATGTGTATGAAAAAATCAATAAATAAAATAAAATAATATAATGTTTAGTCACATAAACTAAACTTTAGCAAAGGTGTTATTTGGTACCCTGATATTTATTATTGTTCTGAAGAAATAAAACAGAATGTCACACATGTAAAAATAATGACTTATGATACAAATAATAAAAAAAACGAAAGCAATAATTATTTATTAACCTTCCTCAGCCTCACTATTCCCAATGACATCAGAATACTTCTTCTAAGAGGATCCCAAGCATTTTTAATTTTCAATTTATAACATGCCTAAATTATGATCCTAGTTTAATGAAATGGTTCAATTACTGCAACCTGAGGTAACAAAAATATGCAGTAACTAATATGTAAACTAACTGGTACTGGGTTTTTGCTGAGTGGATTGTAAAATAAAGGAAATATAATGACATAGTGATGGAAGCCTCTATTCTTAGCTAAATTACACAAAACGGATTTTTAAAACACAGCAAAAAGAATTTTACAATAGGGGTTGGTTTAATTTAGTTTATTTCTTCTTATATAGGGTGGTGAAGGTACTTTTTGTAACTAGATGATGCATGGCATTTATCCTTATGGTTTCATTTTGATTGCTCACTCTTCCTCTTCCCCCCCTCCCCCCAATGGGCGAGCAACTTCCTGAAGATTTTTACTTTTAAGGGCAGATATGAATAATTTAATAGTAGAACAAAAATCACGTATCCAAGGCAATGCCGGATGGGCACTTGGGCTGGTGAGCATCCCTCCAACAGAGAGCGGTACCGTAGTCTGTACTACTTTAACGCTAATTAATTGAATTCGTTCAGGAAAGGTTTCCTGAACAAAAATTATAACGGTATTGAAAGTTATTTAATGATTTGAAGATACTAATTTCTTGTGAAGATCCGTTTTGTATAAGCCCACAAGATACACATCTAAGAACTTCAGATCAATTTACTGTTAAAGGCTATAGTACGTATATAGAACATTAGATATAGGAGTAGTTACAGCCTTAAAATACGCACTAAGACTCACCATATCCTCCACTCCTACATCTAATGTTCTGTAGAAATTATCAGCAAGATTAACTCCCTATTCCTAGTGACCATTCTAGGCAAACATATGTATACCATCACTGATGACACCGCCTCCAGCGGACCCCGCAACCATTCTTATAATGCCATTCTGCCAAAACAAGGTAACTCAAATAGCCGGTATATGTACATAACATTATTTTTTGTAAATATGTAATTGTTTATTTATTTTTATTCTAGTAGGTAAGAAAAAAAAAACCTTAGATTACCCTTTCGAGTAATAGAAATTAAGATTCATCTTACTAGTTACCTTTACAATCTGTAATACTTATCTCACCCAGACAACACCATAAATATAAAACACCTCTTCCCCATCCATAGACAGCTTACAAACTAGTTCAGTAAACTGGTAACTTAAATGCATATTCCCATTATAAAACTCCAAACATACCAATTCCATAGAATGAATAATTGAAAACTTCTTGGATTCGACTATTCTTCTGTTAATTATTTTATCGTCCACCAAACACTATCAATACATTTTCCAACCTAAATATTCTACTAGGTTTCAACAAAACAAAAATTCTACCTTGCCACTGTCAGAGAGAATGACCTTTCCAAGAAATAAACTGAAGGAAATCAGACTAACAGAAATAAAAAACAATGTACCCTCTTGTACTTATATAGAACCCATAACAAACAAGAATAATAATAAAAAATTAAATCTGTTACTATCCCATTTTAGGAAAAAAATACACCGGCAGAAGAATATAGATAACAGTATCATAAAATAATCCGGTCCTTTCTCGACACCGACAGATCAGTTATCTTTTACTGAAGTGAAACCAAAAATAATAAGAGAGGGAGGAGTGTGAAATAAAGTGCTCGAAGTACTCTCAAAGACTGATCTATTTGGGGAGCCTGTTCGTCTATATATTTACAATCGGTCAGCTGTTCTCCTCGATCAGATGATATAGACTTGTCAGCTGACAGTCCGTAACTGGTCGAAATCTAAACAAACAACAAATATTAATTACATCATCATATCTTCACCGCAGAGATCAACACAATCTTAATGACTTTCCGTTTCGTCAATAACTTACCTGCTGACAATGTAGTAATCGTATCAGACTATAAGGAGCTCTCAAAGCTTTGGATCGTATGTATCAAAACCACCCTGGACGTCATTTTATTTTAGGGCTTCTAAAGATTTTATATGACTTTGGAAAATCTATATACTTGATTTCTTGACCTGGTGATATAGGTATCAAAGGAAATAAAATGGCTGATTGGGCAGAAAAAGTGCAGAACTCGATACCGTTCTCATCCTACTAACCTAAATTGGCTTTAATCGATTTTTATATCAGGCTTCGTAAAAGTTTATTTTTTCCTAAAAACTCTTCTGCACTTCTTACCGGTTTTAAAAAAAAGTTTTTTGTTTGGAGAATAAATAAAAAAAAATTTGTGATAGTAGACATTTCTTGAATTTTATGTTCCTGATGACAAGTTTACAGAAAGTAACCTGTGATCCAAGTCTAAGAACCGGGGGAAAAAAAGGAAGTTATTTCACCTCAATTTGTTATTACTTTAATGAAAGCTATATGTTACTAGTCAAAATTGACTAGGTGACTCTGCTAACTAAAGTTAGGGGAATTAAAAATGGCGAATATTTCAAAACGTTTAAAACAAGTAATTCTTATTTGGAGTTCTATATCTTAAAAGTATAGTATAGTATTGGTAAAAATTACCAAAATATGAGCACTAATAGAGCTATTTATGTTTAATAGGTCCCAAAATACTGATTTTCAAAAAAGCTTGCAAAACTTTCCAAATAACAAAAGTCAAGATCACAAATATGTAATAATTGTTTATTAATGCCAACGTTTCAGCTCGAATTTCAGGCCTTCGTCTACTTTATATAACGTGATGTAAAGGTTTTTATCGTTGTAGGTAGTTTTAAGGATATGGAGCACAGAATGAAAAATGACCGAAAACCTAGGTTATTCTCACATAAAAGTAAATTCATGGGGTTTATTCTTAAATATTTCAATTCTTTCTGTTTAATGGCATTTATTATAACTCTAAGTAAAAATTGAACCGTTTTCTATTAAACATTACGCTCAATCTTTTTCAGTTGAAAGAACTCCAAAATGGATGTTTTATAAGTTATAAAATACTTACTATTTTTATTCTTTTTTATAGTTTTCATTAAGATAATCAAAAATTGGCTTGAAATGACTTTTTTTTTCTTCTCTTGAGCTCTTGGAATATTAGTCTGATTACGTATGTTGAACGTCTGAGTAGTCTCTAATGATAATTGTCAAATATTTTCTCTAGTTGTAATTATGATCATTAGTATTGTCGATGACTTTGTTAGGTTTTATTTTAAACAACTTTGAAAAATTTTTAGTCTTGTAAAATGCTCCTAACATAGTGCGATAAAAACAGAATAACACATAAAATAGGAGCTTGAAGATATTTATTTTCCTACTGCTAAAAAAGCTAATACTTTTTGCCTAGAGTATGGAGTTACATCAATAGGATAAATCATGGTATGCGATTGTGTATGTGACCGGTACAAGAGCTTAGTGTTGTAGCCCAGTCTCTTGAGAGTGCTTTCTAGGTCAGCAATAAAGTGTGCTTTCCTTGAGTGATTCTTCCTTTCTGAGGGCTCTTACAACCCTTAAGGCCAGCTGTTTTCTATTTCAAAGTTAAAATAATCATCTTAATGTTGTACAGTACTGTTAAAAATTGCAATAATTATTTTATAATGTTATTCTGACAAAATATTCCAATGATATTTTTTATTTCCTGGGCATGCGTTCCTCTCACCATCTTTGAATACATGATCCCAGTCTACCGACTTGTACACTCTCTTCTATAGAAATACGTCTTTCATTATTAATACTCCCTCTTTCTTGAATATCCTACTGATTTCCTTTTTTAAATTACCACACCAGAACATCCATTTATTTTTTAACTTATATA
>NW_027115747.1:53613-64407 GCF_000696795.3 Halyomorpha halys | reverse complement strand
CACTTTTTTTTGAAAGGAGGCTTTGGTTGTCAAATTTTGATTCCTTTCACGTAACTGATGAAAAACAAATGCAGGATAACTAAAAATATGTATTTATTAAATTTGAGAGAACTAAATGTTCATGGTATATAAGTTTTTTTTAGTATTACAAAAAAATTAATAAAGTAATAAACTCAAAACTTGTTATATAGAACAGGGAATATAATATTATAACCAGAAGATAAACCGTCTAGGTGGTAACTATTAACTTTCCGTAGATTTTTAATAAAATACAATTAAAAAATAATAAATTATGCGTTTCCGTCTATACACCCAGTTTGCATTGTTTATTTATCTTGTTTATTAGAATTTAATAAACAATTCATAATTAGTATACATATAAATGATATATGTGTGTATAATAATATATATGACTATATTATTCATGATTTAACTGTCAATATTACAAATATTTTCAAATAAATTAGCTCAATAGGTTTTTGAGGAAAACCGGGATATTCGCCATCGCCAAGTCCACGGTCCGTCTGATGGGAGAGTGAGTATCCCTTCTTCAGGGAGTTCAACTACGGGTAGAAGGAGTTGGTCGGCCCTAAGCAAACCCAATATTTATTGAATCCCAATACATTTTTTTAATCATTTATTTATTGTTATTTACAACTGTATAACATACATAAAATCTACCCATTGATAGAACTCCAACAACATTTCTAGAGGAGAAGACCCCGAGGCCATCTTCTTTTCTGACACCTAGGAGGATTATTAGGTAATGAAGGAGAAGCCAGGTTAGAAACAAGTGGATTTGGATGGTTGGGAAGTTTTCCATGGAAGGGATAGTATCTGGTTTTGCCCAAATCACAACATATGGGACATTGAGGTCATGATGGATGACTTGATTTGTGACAAAGTAATGAGCGTTAATGATTTTGGACTGTAAGAATTGGATTCGGGAGGAATTCGATGGTTTAGTGGAGCCCCAAAGCTCAACTCCGTATGTCCAGATAGGCCTTATAATAGTCATGTAGATCAGTCTTTTGTAATATAATGGCCATTTAGACCGTTTATCTAGTAAATGTTGTAATAGTCAAAATCGACGAGAAGTTTCTTGTCTTGTATGAGGATTCCATGTCAGGCGTTTGTCGAGATGTAGTCCTAAGTAACGGATCTGTTCGACAGGAATAAGTGGGGTATTATTAAAGGATACTGTTGGGGAAGAAGTCATTGGTTTACAACGAAGGGTAAATGTGATTTGGTGGGATTTATTGGTATTAAACAAATAAAGTTTTAAAAAAATTTCAGTGGTAAAATAAAATTGATAATAATTGGTAGCAGTAGAATGCGTAACCCTAGCACACTACCTAACTGCTGCCGAAACCCGTTTACAGGAGAAATAAGAAAAGAAAAAAAAGGACAGCATTTGTTATTTTTACATTTTATATATTTATGAACGATATTTTACTGTTTGGTTGACCTACAAGATTTGCGCTTGAACCTGCTGCACTTATATTATTCTCAGGGTACATAAATCTCTATGTGTTTAAATGTCTTAAGATAATTATTTTTCATAACTAAGCCATCCTTAGTACATCTTATTTAGATTTAATTTATACTAAAATGTGATTTGTTCTTAATACGATGTAGCAAATTCATAAATACTTGAGTTTTTTTTTGGATTATTATTTCGATAGCTAAAATATAATTGAAACTTTTAATGTTATTTTTGCAAATGATGTTAGTTATCAATTAACTTAGTTATTAAACAGCCAATATGATTTAAACTTAATTTACCTGTGCGTACATAATGAACTAACCCTACTTTATACATATCAGTCCGCGAGGAGAGTCCTGTGCCTCCTTTCAGGCCGTAAATCCTATAGCTTTGAAATTATCGTTGCTTACACAGGGCTTAATGGATAAATGGATGCTAAACCTGGGATTATCTGAAATTATATCTTTATTATAATAACCTCGCTGTAGTATCAGCAATGAAATTAATTGACACTATAAACAAAATTAACTGTAGTCCCCAGCTTAGCCCTTAGTGCCTGAATTACGGCGGCATGAAACGGTCCAAACCTTTATTATTTGTCTGATAATTGGCCCAGTTCATTACAGGCTGCTCGTTACTATTATTTGTTTATTTAATAGGCTAGGTCATTTTTACTACCAGGACGAAGCAGAGGAAAACATTTCAGAATTGTATAACCAATATAATTGAGAGAAATGTTAATAAAATTTTAATTCGCTATGATTTCTGATTCTAAATTGGTCTTTGCAAATTGTAATAAAATTAAAAAAATAATGATGGATCTATAGAGTGGTCGATTCTTTATTTTTATTTGGAATAATAGCTTTTTATTGAAACATAATAGTCCAAGCTGCCACAATCAAGGTCAAAAGGTGTAATAAGCATTCATTCATATAAGACTTAGCCAAAGAAAAATTTGTGATAGATAGATAGTGAGCTCATGTTGCAGCTATTTTAAAAATAAAAAGTCAGAAAGGGAAAAATTTTGAACAAAACATTTACTATGAAAAGTATATTTAGGGTTCTTGTAGTGAAAATATAGAATTTAAAATATTAATTTTTTTTCCTGCCAAGAATACAACTGTATAACATAATATAACGTTGTTGTAAACATAGGTTTGCAGTCAAGATATTTTTTTCCCCCGTTTTTCTCCTTTAGTTACTCATATTTTGTTTTTAATATTTTATATTTATCTAAAGCTAATTATTTTCACAGTGAGAACTAGTTATTTCAAATAAACAAAACCTAGTTATATCAAAATCGTTAGTGCCATTTTTGAGAAAATCGAAAAAAAAAATATGAAAAATCGATTCTATTAAATGGCACTTCCGGTAAGTCGATATCAGCTACGTTTCGGCTTTGAGCCGAATTTTTTTTATTTTACAGATACTATTTTATTTACAGATACTAAACCATTTTGGGAAACAAAATGTTTTTGAAATTTTGGGTTTGATGGGTTTGAATTGAAAAATTGGGAAACGATCGCAATAAGTTCCCTTATTACACATTACAAAGATAAATAAGTAAAACTAAATGATTACAATAATACGGACCAAATTATAAATAAAATATCTATATAAAGAAAAACATGAATCGGTATAATGGACAACCGATGGAAAAATTGTAATAGTAAAGATTTTGAAAGGTTTTTTTATCAATTTAAAACAATAATAAGTAAAATGCAGATTTTAGGGAGAAAATAGACAATGGAATATGAAATTAAATTCAAAAAATTGTGGTTAGTGTCGGAACAACAATGGAAAAAATAAAACTTTTTTTTTTACAGTAATGGTCGAATTCGTTAATAGTTTATAATTATCCATTTTTTTAATGCTAACACAGTAAGAGATGGTTAATCATTTCAAATTATCAAAGTTAATGGGACTTTAGAAAAATATTTGTCTGCAAAATAATGCAAAATGCGGCATTTTGGTCTTGTCAGACTAGTTTAGGTAGGATAACCCCTAGCTGATGTTAAATACCACTTGATTTTACATTAATGTGATAAGTTTAACTGAAATCGTTAATACCGATTTGGAGAAAATAGTTTAAAAAAGTGTAAAATTAATTATATAATGTGGCACTTTCGGGGAGTCAATTTTTGCGAAAAAGATGTGGTGATGATAATTTACCAGCTATATAGTCTGAAATACTAAATGTCATATATAAATTCACATATAGACAATTTTGGGAATTATCAATAATTATTATTTGGACTCAGGTGTCAAGTATTTCAGTTGAAACCTTATCAAATTTTCAAACTTTTCTCTTGGATTTCAGATGCAGCTAAGTGAGAGTACAAAGAATATGGATGAATATGAACTAAAAAAAAATCGATTATAAACTAAAGGAGAAATAGGAACAGACTTAAGCTTTCTTATAAACAGCCCTGAGTGCCTGATCCCTCCCGACTCTATTTCATAACATTAATATAAATGTTTCAATCAATTAAATTAATATTTCTTCTTTTAGATGAACACTGTCTTTTTTTATTACTTATTTTGTATAATTATATACAATACTAATAAGATATTATGTTTTATCTTCTATTAGTATCAACCACTATCTATTTAATTCATTGTTATGTATATTTCCTAGTTTGTTTATTATTATTTATTTATTTTATTTTATTTATGTTTCTCTGATGTTATTAACAACTAAGGTTGTTATCTTTTTTTGTTTCTTAGCCCCGATGAAGGCCGAAGTTCGACACAAATAAATAAGTTTTGCTGTGTATCGTTAATGACTGCACCCCTGACTGTCTTCTCCTTATATTAATCTACGGTCATCTATTAACACTTCGTTAATATGAACACTGCTTTGCTAACATTTGTCAAACTGTTATATTTCTAGGTAGGGATAAAGTTGATATTCGTTGTTTGTACCTTAAGAAACCCTTAAATATTATTTTCTAATAGGAAATACATTCATGTTTTTTTTTTTCAAAATTTTACCCTTCTCTTACTTAGTGGACCTTCTTCTTTTTTTTCCTCCAAGAATTGCTATAACTTCTACACGACTTCACCAATAAACACAAAATCCACCGTTATAGATGAAAGTGGATGCGAGGTCGAGGACGAGTCCTTTCAAAACTTTTTCAACACATGTTAAGAAGTTAATTCACAAAATTTCAGACAATTATGGATTTGGTTTATAACGATCTAAAGTTCTGTGTGATTTTATTGAGTTAAATGTTAATATACTGTTAAAATGAAATGTAAGTTGAATGATACGGATAAAAGTTCCGTGCTAACCATCTAAATCAGTGCTAAGTTGCTAATACACCAATAATATTAATTTTTCAATAAAAAAACAAAGAAATAATATTAAAGACAAAGAATAGGAAAAATTTAAATAGTTGAAATAGGTTGAATTACTTCTCATCATGGATACTAGCTTCTTCAAAAGATTTCTTTCTCTAAGAGGAAAACAAGCCTTTTCCACGGACTAAATCATTTCTACTGAAAATTATCTTTCCCTATATTCCTACCAAGCTTTTTTGTTTTTCTGTATCAAATTTACTTCATATAAATTTTCCCATTTTTGATGAGAATTTTAATGTCCAGAACTTGATTTTATTTTATGTTCTATTGTTTATGTTTCTTTTTCTACTTCACAAAACATTAAAAACAAACCTTGTTGAGTCTTCAGTATGAAGACAATACATTTCCTGAAAATATTTAATTTTTTTGGTCCATCAGTTCGGATATTTGATTAAAAATATTTTGATAATGAGGGTCAAGGTCGGTTTTTGTAAAAAAGTAATCTTGTGTTTTTTTTGGAAAATGTTATAGTGGAATTCCCCATGGGTGTAGGGAAAAAAATGTTCTTAACTACTTGGGAAATCCTGTGCCATAGAAAAAAGAAACATTTCCTGATGGATGGCCTTAGAAATAAAAAGAATTATTATAAGGAAGTTTTAAACACTATTGAACTACTCTGGTAGGGCTGCTCGCAGCTCATAGGTTAAAATACAGCCTTACAAATTTGAAGTCTATTGGCGGTGCCGATTCATATCTTCCCTGGGACGTTGACTTTTTTCATTGTGTGGTGGTCCTACAAAATGAAAAACTTTGACCCCCAACCATGATTAGGTAGTATTGGACTCTAATGAAATGGAGTTGGCCGAAACAAAAAACAAGCCTACCATAAAAATATTTTATTTTACAAACATAAATGTATAGATAATAGTAATAAGATTGAGGCCTAACCAGTTGATAACTATTTACAGTTTACTTAAGAGTTAAACCTAAGTATGGACAATGGAATATAATTCAAAATAAACTATCAAGTTGATTTAATATAATATTACAATCTATAATGTTTCTTCTTCATGTTACAGGAACGTGATGATGACCACTTCCATCATCACTCCACCAGGTCCGATAGCGGAGGTCTGAAGCGGGCAGTCCTGGGCCTCGGGGACAACTCCTGGAGGACCCAGCAGATCGCCGTCGCTGCCCAGCCTTTAAGAGACATCCGGATGACTGGCGGCGCGATCTTCAGGATACCACCTGACAAGCAATCTGTGTATCTACCACAGATGGAACTCACGGTGGGAGAAGGAATATAAAAAATATTTCATTTAAGAAAAGTCATTAATTCCTCTTCAGCTAAACCAGTAAAATATAAAAGAAAGTGTATAGATAATTATTTATAAATCAAATTCCTTTAGCTCGTACATAGCTAATACATAATACATTTTAATCATGTGCGTACATTACAGAAGAATTGTTACTGATATTTCATTGGTATAACTTATGAAATTAATTACAATAATAGATCAGTATAATCATTAAATTTAATAATCATACGTGCAAATCAATAACATTGCTTGTGTAATTACCAAAGGAACTTACTTAAAAGTAACGTGTAATTTTCTTTGGTGACCATTACCTTATACCATTCACTAAAACAATAATATAAAAATTAAAAATATATTAATAATTACTTCCAATATCTTCATTCTATGTATTTTATTAAACGCATTTTTTGTTGCGAAAATATAACACTTTATTTTTAATTCTATTTAAATAAATTAATGAATAGTATAAACTTTTTTAGCTATGTTTTACATTTAGAAATAAATATGAGTACTATCACAGAAGCTCATGTCATGATTTAAGCGAGAATATAGTATTCCCTCTTCGTGGATAAAAATATTATTCATGTGTCGAATTTTTATAATTTTCTTAGAATTTCGCTTTAATTTCTTCACTTAACTCTATATTTTACAAAAAATCTTATAAACGTAATGTACAAATCTGTAACGTGATTTTCTCGTAATCGAACTGTTTAATTACGTTTTTTATTTCTTCTTATCAGTCTTCACGTACTATTTTTTCTGTTATTTATTGTATATTCTCCTTCGAAGTTCTGAGCCCAATACCTCCAATAGCATTTATCTTTTGAATAGGTATTTAATGACTGACAGTTATATGTAATTTTATGCTGAAATGGAAAAATGACCGTTTTATATAAAAGAAAAATTAATTGAGGCTATTAATAAATTTTAAAATATATTTCTTCTCCCACCCAAAACTGAAATGAACAAAACGAAAACAAGATTTGTGAACATGAACCACAAACATTGGTTGTGACTAGGCACAATGCCTTGCTATTTAGTTAGTGTATATTGTATAGCCACCACACAACCCATCCCCGCAATATTGATGCTCATTCTATATTCAGCTGCTCAGTCAATGTGATTATGGCATTTATAAAAAAAAAATAATAATGTTACATATTATTGATAATAAGTATTTATGTGTGTTTTTGTATATATATTTTTTAAATCACTTCTTTGATTCTTTCTAAACTATTTAAATTGTTTTATTATATTTTTATTTCTTTGAATTCACCTCAAAATCCTGATCTCTAGTGTAGCCTAGTTTTGGAATAGAAGTCGCTTTCGGCTTTGTGCTTTTGAGGAGGCACAAATAAATCTTATGCATAAACATATGCAACGTGATTATTATCAAATGCTTTCTATCCTTAGGAAATTATCTTTCGATTATAGAAAATGTCCATTGTGAAATGTTACCAGCAGCGATGGCGTATGCCAGAGCACTATTGTAAAATATACATAGCGATTGTATAAATAAAATAATTTATTATATTGTAAATAAACAAAAAAAGTTATAGAAGTATAAAGTTTAAAGAAAGAATATAAATTTATAAATAAATAAATTGATTTTAATACTTGCAAATGACATAAGTTTTTATTACTAATTGTGCTGTTGTGCCTAAGTGCTATGCATCGCCAGTGCATTGGTGTTAGAATATCGTGTTATAATGGTCGCACAATTTCGAATCAGAATATTATTTCTTGCCCAAATTACGTTACCAATGAACGTATTTGGATGTGAATAAAAATAGTTCTATAAGTACATAAGTATCAAGGGTTAGAAATCTATACTTTTATCAACTAAAAAAATGTCATTGCTTACCAGGGACCTGATAAGGTAGGTACTGTGGACCTGCAGTTAGATACTGTAGCTTGTCCGAATCAATTATTGTGTATCTTTCAGTCAGTGAGCCTTTCGAAACTCCTTCCGGCATGTGAAACCCTCCAAATATATATATTATAATATATAAATAGTAGATAAATTTCATATATTATGTAATAAACTATTTTTAGGAGATAAGGCATCGCTTATTTCTTTTCACTATGTATGTGTACGTTTTTGCTAAAGAATCTCTCAAGATTGTTTCACCAAAGCATAAATTGTTGAATTATGTAAAATAAATTTGAATCTTTTCGTATCACATTTATTTAATCCTCAAATATATGTCACCCACGACGTAATATTCGTACCATTCTAGATAAATGTAATTTTTTTTTCATATTAAGAGACGAAGAATTAAAAAAAAATTGTTTTTTTTTTATTTACAGTTTATTTTTAGTTGTATGCCTCTCCCTCTCTCTTTTTTTTCAAATTGAACTAAACTCAATTACTCTATAAATCTTTTATATTACAAATATTTCTTAAATAAATATCATATTCACTTTCAAAAGATTTAAATAAATAAACCTGAGCTCTTTAGAAATCGAATATTGATGAAGGAATGTATTGCTTACAGGTTGCTTTACTGAAGATTTAGTAACCAGATACTTAAATTGAAAACTAAATTTCTATTAATTATGTATCAATGTTTTACGACATAACACATTTCTACTAAGCCGCAATATTTTGTTTAATTCAATCTCTCTATAACATATGTGCTGATTATAAAATCCTATAGCATTGCCACTGAAACATTAATACCATGTATCGACAACCAAAAATTTGATTATTAATTCTATGTTGTTTTTTTTTCTCTAAAACCGAAAATTATTTTTGTTTGCTTCCATCACTTACCGAATGTTCACTAATTTTTTTATATGTAATACTAGATTTTTCGCACTAAAATCTAGAAAATCTTTCATGGTAACTAGGATACTTACCTAAAGAATTTCAAAATTTTATGGTATCAAAATTACTTTATAATATACTAGATGGCACAAATTTGAATTTCATATAAATAACAATGTATTTGTAATAATTTGTATTGCATTCAAATTCTGCAAATATATAATTTATTGCAATAAAAAAAAAACTCTTCTTTTCATAGATACCAAAATATTTGAATTTAGTCAACGTATATGAGAGTATTACATATTTGAAGTTGGAAAAATGTGCAAAGTCTTTCCGAAATGTGAGAAATGTTTCAATTTTCCGTTTTATTGGAGATAAGTAAAATAAGTTTTTTTTGGTACTGAATCTGAATAAAAAGTAATTTTGGAATAGATATTAATATATAGTAAGCCAAATATACAATAAAACTAATGCGCTATTAGGATAACACCTTTTAATTAATTTTTAAAAAGTGTAATTTAATAAAATGTACTGGAAATAAAACTAACAGCGAAATTGATATAAAATGAAAAAAAAAGTTAGTAAAGTAGTGTGAAAAAAAAATTCTTACACAAAATTAACTTTATATTCGAATTCAACACTGCAACTATTAAATAACAACAAAAAACTTTTAAATAAATCTGGAAGAAAAATAAAATATCGAAATGTTTAACGGAAAGAGTTTACACCTTTCCCAAACTTGAAACAAACAATAGTTGTGTAAGCTTTGGGACAGTAAAAAGTCACTTAATATTCATTTGAACAATCTAAAATATATTATTTTGTATTTGAAATTCAAATTGATCTCGTAGTTTACGATTTGTAACCTTTGGTTAATTTGATAAACGTAACAATTTTGAATTTGATAGGTGAAATCTATAAGGAGGGAATATAAATATATATGGCTTCCGAGAAGTCTAATTTCAAAGTATTGCGATTTTATAAGCAGCTTTAAGTGTCAGGAATATTTGACATTGAGAAAGAATTAGACCATGATTTCAATATTTGAAAAATACAGTTGTTCATAAACAACTATTTTACTTTTTAAAAAATTGTGTTATTGCTTTTATTAAAGAGTAAAAATACAGTCTGCTTGTATATACAGTGTTCAAAGTGCTCATAACAAAGAATGTGGAAAAGTTATTTTGTGTGAAAAAGAACAAAAATAATGAAAACATTAGTACTCTTAAAAATAAATTAAAAACAACAAAATAATTAAATTTAAATAAAAATTAAAAATAAATAAATATACATTCCCACTTATACACAATATTTACATTATGTCTTGGGAACCCAAACTTTGCCAACCACCTACGAAAGTGAAGAGATAGAAGACCTTCTCTCCCAGCGGCGTCTCTGATATTGAAGAAATAATATAACTAAGACACAGAGGTGATTTTTTTTTTTTTACTAAGTTGGGGTAATGTATAATGTAAACTAACAGGTTAATTTCATAATTTGGAATACTCACTCCGAACATTTTCAATCTTTCTCTATATGCTTCCTTTTTTGAGGCACTAAACATTTTTAATTTGAAGTGCCTATTTATGATAAACTTGGCTATGCAGGCTATTCTTTCCAGTTCACAACAATAATTTCTATTTCAACTATAAAACATTAGGTAAAAATATTCTTTTGGTAATAAGTATATCCTACATTATGTCTAATTACCTAATTAGTCAACTTTTACATTAAAACCAAAAATAAAAATTCATTTATCACAGTCACTTGTTAAAACTTTATAACTCATAACATTGTTTGTAACCTTCCTCCAATCAGTTCAAACATTAAAAATATTTATTATAACAATATTTTTGTTTTAATTATATTATTTCAAAATTTTTCGAGACCAGGTAATATTTATCAATTAA
>NW_027115747.1:24811-46998 GCF_000696795.3 Halyomorpha halys | reverse complement strand
TAACAAGTGACTGTGATAAATGAATTTTTATTTTTGGTTTTAATGTAAAAGTTGACTAATTAGGTAATTAGACATAATGTAGGATATACTTATTACCAAAAGAATATTTTTACCTAATGTTTTATAGTTGAAATAGAAATTATTGTTGTGAACTGGAAAGAATAGCCTGCATAGCCAAGTTTATTGTTTAAATAATTTTAGTTCCAAAATTGAATTAAGATGTCCATGAATATGGCCGGATTGGCCGAAACGTCGTACTTGTAAGAAAAATATAATGTGTTGAGAAAAAAATGGATAAAAATTGAATTATTTATTTTAAAAAATGTAATTATAATCTATAATTATAGCATTACATTCGGCAATTTATTACTAATTTAAATTTACAACTTTATATAAAACTTATAATTAAGAATTATCTCAATTTACTATCTCAATTAAAATGTATTAATCGCAGTTACTGACGACTATCAGTTTACTATGTACAAGGGAACTGTCCGCATTATAAAAAAGTTTTTATAGATGATAGGGATTTCCTGTTGGTGCTACAATATGGTTAATACAAATACACTAAAACACCGCAGTGGCTTCACACCAAACCTACAACGGGGGGAAAAATTGGTGAATTATTGAAATTTAAATAAAACTGTAATTTAACTTTTAAAAAAACTAAATTACTCGTTCTTCAACTGAACTATTTATATTTATAACACACAGCTCACTATTAACATCTAAGTGTATAATTATTTAGATGTTAGCCAATCATTTTGACATGATAATGTGACACAGCAAATTGGCATGTGGCATAGCAATAAATTGCCAAGGAAATAGTGGAGTTGGACATGACAGATATTGTTGACATAATTAATTTGTGAATATTCCAGCACGTCTCTATTCTTCACACAATGTGCAGAGAAAGATTGGGCATTGCGCTAGCGAAGATAATGTTATTCGTCATACTTCAAAATATTTTTAAAATTGCTTTGATATAATAATAATAACTATATGCTACGTTGTAGTAATAAAATATCACTTTATTACCACCAGAGTATCTTATTTTTTTTTTAATTCAGAACTATATTAAAAAAAATACATCTAGTTAGTGTGATAAAAGTGCTACCCGTTGGTTGTGTTCGAGAAAAATCTGTACATTAGGTCTCGAGACCATCTTTTTTTCAGGCATCTCGCAGGATTTTCAAGAATAGAAAAGGAATCAAAGTTAGAAACTAGTGGGTTTAGGGTTGTCAGGAAGTTTAGAATGTAAGAATTGATTTTTTGGTTCGGGCTAGATCAGCTACATGTAGAACATTAAATTCTTCATAGATGATATTATTTTTGATAAAGTAAGGAGTATTAAGGATTTTATGAGTGATTTTGTAAGAATTAGATATGAGAGAAATTCGATGGTTTAAGTTGAGCACTAAAACACTTTTCCTTAATTACATATCGGCCTTATTGTAGTCACATGAATCAGTCTTTTTTAATGGATTGGAAGCTTGTAGCATTTGTTTAGTAAGTATTTTAAGAGTCGGAATCGACATATAGATTCCTCTCCATTCAGTCTAGTATGAAATCCCAAGTCAACCGTTTGTACTGTTCTACATTATTCTAAGTGGGGAACCGTGCATAAATGCATACTTGTAGATTTGGAATAATGCATAAATAATAGTAGCTTTTATTTAAACTTAAATTATTGTTTAACTTAAGAAACTAGACTAAAATAGAAATAGTTTTAGATTTCATAGTGTTATTAATTTTGTTCCTTAGGTGCAGATAGTTCCTCTACTTTCCCCTAGGAATATTTTAAACTTAGCCGTACTGCTTCTCTGTGGTGATATCGTGAGGAGAAATTTCTCCCTCTCATCGCCGATGAACCGCAACTGAAATGAATCGACAGGATACACCAATTCACTGTGATTGAAAATTCCTTCATATTTCACATCGAAGATCCAAAGTGGCCTGTTTGTTTTTTTTTTCTGCTCTCTTTCCTCCCTCACTAACTCCGCAGTTCGCCTTTGAATATATCAAGCTTATAGGAATAACCAAGGAGAATAAAGCTCTCTTTCATTCCTTTCAAGCTACAATTTATAAAACATATTCTATATCTTTATATCAGGTTCAGGTGTGAATTTAATAATAAAGAGAAAAATATTTTAAGGAAAATATTATGTGTGAAATAAATCTAAGGTAAGTAAAATGTGTTTCCAGACTTCTGAAAATAACTGTAAGGTGAGGAAGCTAACTTTAATTAATAATTATTATGTTAAATTGGTGTACAAATACAATGATATATAAAATTAATTAGTCGAATTATAAAAATGAAGATGAACCCTTTTCTTTAGTAATTAAGAATTTTGAATTTAGACCGTCTAAGATGCTCCTACTTACCAGTGCTCCAACTTACCTTATTTCATCTGGTACAGTAAGCTAAAACTACATCATAAATTAAAACAAAACAATATATCTTTTATCATCTTTTTTTAGATTATAATCTAAAAAATAATAATATAAAAGTTTAAAGTGGAAAAATGACCAGCAGCAGTTGTTTTTTTTTAACGCTAAGTGTAACTTAATTATGTTACATAATAAAGGATTCTCGAAAGAATCGAGAAAGATGATGATAGCTCGGATAGAGGTCAAACCAATTATTAATATCAATGTTATATATTTATTAAATACCTTCAATGCAAAACCAGAGTTGGACAAAAGTAATTGCAATTACAATAACAATCACTTTCTAATTGCTGTAATTTGAGACTGGGAAACAAAATTACAATTTTTATTAGTAATTTCAACTATTTCATGAACCACAGTAATTGTAATAATGGTTCGAAATTACAATCACTTGTTAAACCAAAGTAATTGCAATTACAATTACAAATAGTTCCTAAATACTTTAATCCGAAACATGGAAATGAAATTACGATTTTTATTAGTAATTTAACTATTTGATAGACCATTGTAATTGCAATAATGGTTCGAAATTACAATTACTTGTTGTTAAGCCAAAGTAATTGAAATTACAATTACAAATGTTACTTAGGATTACATCTGGATAAATGACTGACATGGAATCCTCATACAAGACTGAAAAGACATGAGACTGCTCTTCGATTCCGACAATTACAACATTTACTAGACAAACGGTCTTAACTTCCAATTCATTAGATCCGACTGATTTACATGACTATTATAAGGCGGAGTTGAGCTTTGGGGCTCCACTAAACCATCAAATTCCTCATGAATCCTATCCTTACAGTCCAAAATCCTTAATACTCCTTACTTTGTCACGAATCAAGTCATCCATCAGGACCTCAATGTTTCATATGTTGCCAATTCGGCCAGAACCAGGTACCATTCCTTCCATGATAAACTTCCCAACTACCAAAATTCAATTGTTTCTAATCTGGCTTCTACTTCATTACCTAATAATCCTCCTAGGCGTCTGAAAAGAAGATGGGCTCGAGATCTTCTCCTCCAGAAATATTATTGGAGTTCTATCAATGGATAGATTCTCCACATGTTTGTATCATGTCACTATGTCACCTACAGAAAATTTGCTTGTTGTATATATTTTTATTCAGTTGTAAATAACTTTAAATAAATTATTTAAAAATAAATTACAAATAGTTTCTAATTACTTTAATTCGACATTTGGAAATGAAACTACAATTTTTATTAGTAATTTCAACTATTTGATGAGCCACATTAATTGTAATAATGGTTAGGAAATACAATTATTGATTCTGCCGAAGTAATTGCAATTACTTTCTGTCCAAAAATGGTGCTAAATATTGATCTAATTGCTACCCGAGCCACCACCTTCTTCATTGATTCAAATATTACTATGTAACATAATTAGTAACATTTAGAGTTGAAAAAACCGTTTCTGTTCACCTTGTCACTCCAAAATTGGATATTATTAATTTTTTGAGATAGGTTATGTTTTAAATTAATGCTTTAGTTGTAGCATACGAAACATCATCTCACCATTAACTAAATTAATATATTTTAAGTTTTGGATCATAAGAGTGTTCACCTTCTTTACATAGTATTTGAATTACTGCGTTTTGTAGTATATTATTGTGTATTTGTTTTTATTATTTCATATAATGATTAGATATTATTTTTTTAAATAAATTATTTTACCTCTGGTAATATTCAACGAAATATCATTTTTCATTAATGATTTGATCCAAATAAAGTATGGTATAATTGTATTATCCACTTCTATAAGGTTAAGCTAGCTGAGATTAAATAAGAAAGCTCATAAGTTGAAGTTGCTCCACCGACCTTGGTAGGGACACAATATAGGCGAAGAGGTTCCTCAGTAATCCCATCAGACCACTAACCATGTTTGCCGACACTGTCCCCATCGTCTCTATGTTACAAGTGATTATTAGTGACTCAGATGGATTTTGTAGGGGTAAGGGTATATTAGATGTATCCTCATATTCTTTCAGTTTCAGGAAGATATAGATTTTAAGATATTTCCAACTATTGATATTTATATATCGAAGTTGTTTTATCGTATTGTTTGCTAAGATATCTCCCACCCGAAACAAGAATAATGATTTATTAAAATACGTGAGTAAAATAGTTTTATGTGAAACTAAAAATATATTTTTTTTAAGTTATATGATATTTAAAATGAATCTATCATCGTTGGCAAGGCTATAACTAAAACTAAATTTATTGGAATTATAAAGATATGATTTTTCTCTTTAAACTATGTTTTAATTAGAAACACGAATTTCTTTCTTAGAGTTCGCATTATCCCTAAAATATGATCTGAGTGGACTTTGAAGGTTACCTGAATGGATGATGAACGAAAAGACATTTTTGTGCTCCTTCGCCTATAGTTTTCCAGACCGCTTATGAGCTCGTGAAATTAAAGAAAATAATTTAAATAAATAGCAAATTTGAAAACCTCTTAAGAATCTTCACTTTCAATAAAATGAATGAAGTTAAAGTAGAATGTGTTATCAGTTATATGTATCACTAAAATAAACCTTTCCCAACTTTAACACACGTCCTCATTCAACATGTTTGCGTGAATATTCCTTATATCATTTTTTTTTTTAATTATAATTCAAATATTCACATTAATTTTTTAAAATTTAAATTGTCAGAATGAAATTGTGAAGTTTCAATCACAGAGCCTACTGGAAGCAAACAAATTAAAAACAAAGCAGTTGCACCAAATTAGGCACTTTCTAAAATTCACTAAACATATCCGCAAATTACTTGCCTACTTAGTGTAATTTAATATTATATTAATTTTTTTGTTTGTAAATTTGATAAAAAAGACATAGATATTGTTCAGTCCACGGGACTATTATCCGCTTAGTTGTTATATCACTGGACTGTATATTCATAAGGACTCGAGGGGGCGCCATATACCACTATGATATCCACTTAACTCCAACACCACCTAGGGAGTTAGCGGAGAATTTGAAGCCAAGATGGCGAACGCGGGACTAGTCGCGTGGTGTTGAGTGTTCTTCTTTTGGTACCACGGCCAACTAAGTGATGTCTGGCTAAGAAGTCAGCACCGAGCGTGGTAGGCGGAGCAGCGCAGAGAATGGTCACCTTTCTCCGTTGAGCACCATCTATCAGGTGACCCATAACATATGAAGCAGAAAGCAAGTACCCAGTCACAAGTAAGAACTTTTCTACAAACCTAAATGGTGACCCTCACCACATCATATTCACATCTCAGCAATAGACCAATTTTTCACCCATATCTAAATTCTTACTTACCTAACTAACATAATTGTACTCTTTTTCAGCCTCCCCCTTCCACCAGTAATTTCGTTTTATTTTAATATATTAGTTTTTCCCAAGTCCACTTTCTCTCTCACTAAACCCCTTCTGATATCTTAAAACCTAGACTTTGGATCTAATTCCTTCTGAGCTTAAAATTTGAGGAAGGACCATTCAAAACAGATATTTTTCTTAATTCAAACCCGAATTTTGTTTTCCCTTAAAAAATAATTTAAAAAACTGAAATTTCAATATAAATCAGAACCGAAATAAATTCAAATATATCGTCGATATCATATTGGATTTTCCTGCTTTTGCCGGAACATTCATTGTTCATTGGGGGGAGGAGGGAGCGAGATTTTAAGGTTTAAGACAAATTGCACCCTAGTAGAATCCCCCTTTTTAAGTAAACGAAATAGGCGATTGTTAATGAATTAAAATTAAAAATAATCGTAAAAAGATAATTTTTCTAATAAGTAATCTGCCATAATCGTATACCGTATAATAATAAATAATACCGTAATGACATAATCTAATTAATTAGATCTATTAATTAGTTACGGATCTTCTGAAACACCGGGGGCGAGCACTGATTAAGGAATAAAAAATATTCTTAATCTTCAATTAAATCCAGATTTACAATAATGAACTTAAAAAATAGATTTATACCAAATCTAGTAAACCTACTTCATTTACAAAAACATATGACAAATGAGCAGCCTTAACAGTTAATTAGTTTAAATAAGTAAAAAATAAATTAAAAATACATCTGCAAATATAAATATTTAATTTTATACAAATTAGAAACATTTCATTTTAGAAATATTTTATTGTATACAAAAATTATAAACATTTTGTCTATAAACAAAACACCAGGCTATATAGATACCAAATATTCTCATTGATCTTTACAATTGACTTTGATGTGAATTTTAATAATAAAAGAAATGAAAATTTTGACCAAAATACATTTTGAATAAAATCAATTATAATAAAATAAAACAAGTAAATAATAAGCTAAAGCAAACTTATCAATAAATTAATGTGATATTCTATTGTTATGTTTTATCGGGTTATTTGACAGATATTAATGATCAGGGTAGAATATCATGAACAAGTTCTTAAATAAATTAATAAGTCTAATAAACTGTCTAAAAAAGTAATACTAAAATAAAACAGAATATTCATTATAATTTTAAAATCCCTAATCAGGGTATGTAATAATATGAATATATTTCTTTTATATCTGGTGATGAACTTTAATTCAATTTCAGTAAAAACTGAATCTCTACGCACATATTTGTATATAAGTTATGAACAAGCAAAGTTTGAATGAATGATTGCAATGAATGCAATGAATCATTGCAGGATAAAATTAGCTGGTATGTGCCATCCCTGCTCCAGGAAGGGTATATAATTTATGGAGGGCTGTAGATCAGGATGTGGTAGATTTCTGATCAAGGGAAAAGTAATTTACTGTTATTTGTTGGAGTTCATCTTGATTCTGAATTTCCCCATACCTCTTTTCCTTGGAATAATTTAATTTTAAATATATATTTTTTTATATTAATGTAAATTTTCTCCTGTAGGCAATCAGTTATGAATATTTGTGTCCATGAATCTTGTGGAATTCACTAAACTATCATAGATAACAAGTATTTATCCAATGCTTGCAAAATATAGTGTTCCACACATTAATCAAAAACTAGATTTCAAACATTGACAAACTTTCACCCTTCATTATCCATAAAATATTTGAGATATTTTACACCAGTAGGGTGATTATGAAGATATTAAAAATATGAATATTTGACATGAACTAAATTTAGACATTATTAAAGATATAAAAATAAAAACGACCAATTATATAATATATTTAGTCATATATTTCTAGAGAAAAGGATGGTCTAATTATTGTATTGTGCCATCATTAAGTGTTTTTTTAGGAACAAAACATTGAAAGCTACCAGCTATCAGATATCTTCACTGTATACTATCCCTAAATAGTAAAGATACTTTATATCAATAGAGTGATTACGAAAATATAAATACTTCACATATACAAAATGTAGGTAGACACTGGTGATGTTTAAAAAAAAAAATTATATAGTATATTTATTCATGTATTTCTATTAAAAAAAGGAGGTTGTAATTATTGTATTGTGTCATAATTAAATGTTTTTTCTATGAACAAGACCATGTACAATACCAGTCATCAGATATCTTCATCCTTCACCATCCCTAAAATATTGTAGATATTTTACATTTTAGTATGATTATGAAAATATTAAAATTATAAGTAGTTGACATGAACAAAAGGTAGACATATGGTAAAATAATATCATCATATTGGTAAAGTTATTATTTTAGCGTTTTAAACCTGTTTATTTATAGTTTAACTTATTTGTTCATTTAACTAACCTTTTGTTTTTCAAAATCTATTTTTTTTAACCTATTTTGTTTTCTAACTGATCTAATTTTAAATCGCTAACGGATCAAACGTAGGTTGTGGACCACTGAGAGGGGAGGTATGAGGGAGTGAAATAGGGTGAATAATAAAATTGCCAATGGATGGAATAAGATTGTCAAGTGGAATAAAATTGTTGAATAGGGGGAAAATAGTTATAATATATTGTATCTAATCTATAGAAGATTATTGATTGCAAAAGGGTAGAAAAAAAGTGTTCTTATATCATGGTTATATATATATATATATAACCATTTTGTTTTATAGCTATCCAATATATTTAGGCATGGTGAAATAAATCATTTCTCCCTAAAAAAAAATACTTATTATATAATATATTTCTTGAAGATGGAAGGGTTTAATTATAGTATTGGGTCTTAATTAAAAGTTTTTTTAGGAAAAAAACATTGAATATCGTACGCCATCAATTATCTTTACCCTTCATCAAATCTAAAATATTAGAGATATTTTACATCAAGAGAGTAATTATGAAAATATTTTTAAAAAATAAGTAATTGACATTGGGTAAGTTATGAATGTAAAAAAAAACTATTATATAATATATTTATTCATATAATTTTAGAAAAAAAGGGTTTATAATTATTGTATTGCATCAAAGCTCAATGTATTTTCAGGTACAAAAGCCAGAAGATTATGATTTTGTTTTACTATTTTAAGTTAATGATTATTTTCAATTTATATTATTTATAATTTACAATATTATTAAATGCCATGATTTGAATATTTTTTAAGTTTTAAATGTTAGAATAACTTTATCAACATCTAAATGTAAAGAATCCTAATTGCTCAAGGTCATGGAAATGGTAAGACCCTAAATAAACAGTACATACAGCGTTATATATATATATATATAGTTAGTATATTAGTTTCGATAACGTTTTGTCGTCTAAGACTTTTAGGAACAATTCAGTATCTATTTACGAATTTCGTACATGTTCTCACAAGATTGGCGTTCCTTGCATGCCAATAGCGCGCCCTATCTTATATCATAGGAAACTTAATCGTTTATATTGTTCTGAGGTCATTGCCCTCCAACAGCGGTATTAAACAGCACCTTCCCACGGAACTAGATTGTTTAGTTTTTGAGCTATCGTTTTGTAATTATGCAGTATAATTTTCTCAAACAGTATATTCTTTTTTTCAAAGAAAAAAATTATAAACTAACAATCTGGTGCTCTGCGAGCATCATACAACTTTCACTTTCCACACTAAACACCTCGTACGATCTAAATTGTTGTGCACATTGGTGATATTGAATTGCAAATATAAATTTTGCTCCAGCCAATAATACAACAATTTATCATAAGATACCGAAGCCTTAATGCATTCGGGAAAGATCGTGCGGTCTCGGCATTTCCAGTTCGAATTGGATTTATCCACTTTTATCTTTAAGTTATTCATTCGAATCATTAATATTATGTATCTATACATTGTATATTATTGCTAATCATGAGACCTATTTATTTATATTTTTAATAAACAAAATTAAGGTTCTTTGGTACTTCAGAGAAAGGATTTTTTTATTTTCATTTGCATTTAAGTAATATTAGTCTATTTCAATGAGGAAAAACTATCTGTTATTAAAGATAAATTAATTGCTCGTCAATTCACTGTGATAATTACTTAATGGGAACTTATAGCCGTTTTGGAGAAAAAATAAATTAAAAAATCAAAAATTCTTTTAAAAAAATTTAAAAATCTATTTTGTAAAGTGGCACATCCAGTTGGTCAATTTTAGTGAAAAAGTTGCTGTTACATCCCAAGTATAATATACCCCCTGAAATATGTTA
The DNA here is from genome assembly GCF_000696795.3 of Halyomorpha halys. NCBI lineage: Eukaryota > Metazoa > Arthropoda > Insecta > Hemiptera > Pentatomidae > Halyomorpha > Halyomorpha halys. The sequence goes on along the minus strand of NW_027115747.1, from coordinate 36,957 downwards.
TTTAATTGTCTAATGGCTTTTCATTTATGAGCTAGGCTGTTCACAAACAAACACAGAGACATACATTGTACAAGACTAGGTTTTTTGGACTCGGGTAATCTCTAAACCTGTTTTCTTGGAAAATCCGAATTACAAATTTTTCAAGATCACAATATTCCCCCTTATTATATATTCCATTTATAGGTAAGTAAAAGTAAAACCATGGCTTAATATACATTTTAAAATATAAAAAGTTTATAGGCAAAGTTTTAATTTTATTTAGATTGGACTTATTCCGTAAATAGCATAGTGTACTTCGGTGTCTATCTTTACTAAGTTCTAAAGCTACTAGAGTTATTACAAATTAACTCCAGTCTAAGGTAAAATCAATAGAATACCTCAAACAAAAAAACAATTGTCAGATATGCCACTATTCAAGCGAAACAGCGTTTATAAGTTCATCAGGTGAAAATTAACTACAATAATAAATACACAAATAACGCAAGAAATAACGCTGTTGTGATCGATTAAATTAAACTATCAATAGAAGCCGTAACTTGGCAATATATTACAAATGTAAATTATTGAATAGGTTACTGACCTCTACTGTCCATAAATCGATACTATACAATAATATATGCAATCGATAATGCTCCAAGGCATAGATTACTGGCAGGACACTGACGTGTTGTATATATATTTATACTACGTGTTGGTACTACATCGTATATCTGAAGGACATTTTTTCGTTTTATTCCTTGTTGAGTCGCACAATCCTTTGCCATTGTCGGTCTTCTGATGAACCAATACAGTATTGAACAGTACTTGAAAAAAGACGCCTAAGTAGAAAAATGTATAGTCTGCACGAGAAAAGAAACCTCGTTGACAACTAAAGATGGTTGAAACAGGTCCTAGTGCATCCTTTATATTTCGGGCTAAAATTTAATGATTTTCTCTATTCCGCTTACTCGGTAACTGTTTTGGGGATAGAAAACAAATAGTTTTATCGGGGTTATTTTTTGCTATAGTTACCGAATATAAACATACAGAGCTCAGATGGCACTCGAAAACATGAATGTAACTGTCTTTGAAAAGTTTGTGGCTTATATTGTTATCAATATTACCTTGGGCAGTGTGCACTATATTCTGTAAAAATTTGAGAGTCCTCAAAAAAGTTTTAAAGGTGGTAGATAAATAAGTTAACCTATCGATAGGGTGGGTACATTAGTAACTGTGGAGTTACTTTGTTGAAACAAGGATGCTTACAGATCTAAACGCATCTTTTTTTTCGTAATCATGTGAAGGTTGTTTTTATCATTAGTATATATATGTCATTATTTTTAATCTTTATTAATTGTCATTTGTTGTATTGGCAAGAAGTGAAAATCGATATGTATAAAATATATATAATAAATTTACTTTAATTCTCATTATAAACATTTACATTATATCATATTTACAATTTGCCCAGCTTAAAAGTCAAATAAAGAGTAATGAGCTGAAATAATATACGACAATGTGTTAGAATTGTTCTTTCTTCCGTTTTGTATAATATAAAAATAATTACATAAATGTGTGCCTCTTTATGTGATTGTGAAAGCGTAATGGGGCAATCATGCGATTAGAATAAAAATATCATTTACCAACTTCATATTTTAACAATGGATAAAAAATGCATGATTGATTCACATCCTCAACACAGAACAATATATAACTGGAGCCAAAGTTTATTCAGTTAGTTAACGTCTACGAATTAAAATATAACATCATTTTCTGCCAATATGCTCTATATACAATTGTTACTCGCGGCTGGATTGCTAGTAGTATATTCTGTAAGTTTAAAATTGAGTTACTTTGAGAAAAACATCTTGTGTTTTTATTGTTGTAATAATAAGTTATAAATTTATACTTAATGTTCGCTTGTTATATATAACAACTTTTTGAGCGAGTGATGCAACCAATTTTTACGTTTAATAATTCACAAAAGTGAGCGGTTTGAAAACAAACAGAGTCAGAATAATGACAAACTGTCGTTTTATATTTGAACAAACGGTCCCTATGAAGGTGTCTAGCAATTTTTTGTGCGAACTGCTCAACCGATTTTTTAGGTTCAGTGGCTAAAGTCACACAGTATGATCTCAATTATGATTCACTACTTGGGCTCAAAGTGTTGGGAAAATTTTTATTATATTTTAAGAATTCTTGGCTTTTTGTCAGTTTCATATATATATATATATATATATATATATATATATATATATATACACATCATGTAATAAAATATAAATCGTTAAATTTTGAAATAGTTGGATTAAAATCAGAAAAACAGTTTATTAAAAATGTCATAATGCCCTCTATATTGGGTATACTTAACATGAAGGAAGAAAAATTTGTTTTGAAACCTAGTAATATAAATAGTCACATCATAAAATAATATAAATAGTTTTTGAATTATATACTAAAATTATATTATTTTTTATATTGTTTTTCCCTTACATATTTTTCTTTTTCTTTGTTTAATTCTTTATATAGGTGTATTTATTTTCCATTATTTTAATTTTCTCTCTAACCCGAACAAGACTTTTTTTTTCATTAAACATAAACACAATAAACATTTTAAATATCGTAAAAATACGTGTATACATAATATACTCATTGTCTTCCATAATCATATTCAATAAAAATTCAAAATAGCACTTTAATACATGGATACAAAAAAGCCACATGTTCCGCCCATCTTAATCTTCTGGTTTTCGTATTATGAGATATTACCTGACTGGTCCCTCCTAGCAGTTAACGGTTAGTTCTTCGCCATGTGTTAAGTCTATGATCTTAGATCGCTCCTGTAATTGTACAAAGGACTTTTTGTTCAAATCATTCGATTCTGCTTTCTAGGGTACCTGTTAAAGCCAAGATCTCGAAACCCTGATTAATAAATATAAAACTAACAAGTATAAAAAGTAATTTATATAAAATTATAAAGGTATATTTAAAAAAATGTATAAATAAGATGTGCAATATATGCATGCCCGCACCTGATACTTCAAAATTCTCACCAGTTATCCATGCATGTGATTGTGAATGATTCCCAGGGAGTCCAGAATTCTTTATAAGGATTATACCTTCTGCCATTTTCGCTACGTCCTTGATATCAACACCGAGTTCCTCCCTAAAGCTTCTTGTTGTATTTGTAAGCTTGTGTTCCACAAGCCCCGGACCAGAGGCAGGGACCTCTCACGTTGAAGTCTCTTTCCCCGAAGCTTTCCCTTAAGGAAAAAGATGCATTTATTCATTAAATTATTTTATTTTATTAGTACTATGGTTTTTTTTTTTTTTTTTTTTTTTTTTTTAAACTTATTTATCCAATCAAATGTTTCCTGTAAGGAGGATCTGGGAGGGTGAATTCCGGAGAACGAATTTGTTGATCGGGTGAATTAAAAAATTGTGAAATGGTGAAATTGGAGGAGCAGAAATGAGAAAGAAAAATAGGAATGAATTGAAACATTTGTATTTGTTGTACAGACCTAAATTGATTGTAAAAGGAAACTGTAGGGGAAAAAAATTGTTTATTATATCTTATTATTGTATCTCTTTTTTTCTGATTATACCATGTATGTGTAATTTATATATGTCCGATTACGGATTGATAAGTATACTGTGTGAGATAGCAACCTGATGTATTTAGGCAGAATCCCCCCGAAACGTCATCAATTGTATCTGTATCGTGTGTCGGAGTACAACGAACAAATCTCAAAAACGCATATTGCTACTACGAATGAATAACTCACCGATTTTTGAAATAAACTAATACAAACATATTTAAATAGCTGATTTATTGTTAATATTAATATTCTGTATAATAAAAAATATTAAAATATCTGTTGCAGGTTTTATCAATAAATATTGAACAGGCTACGGCTGTTTGTTCAAAAAAAGTTGAAGTTGATGCTAACATTGAAAAAATGGGTGCGTATAACGTATTTTCAACAATTTAATTTTCATTGGTCTCCAACAAACTCAAACAAATTACGTCATTTTTTTCGGATTTTAGTAGATGGAATGGAATGATATGTTTAAAAAATACGTTAATCAATTTTGTATTTTTTTTTTTTTGTTGTAGATATCAAAATCCATGATTCTTTACAAGGAACTAAGGTATTTGTGCCAGAATAAGTTTTATTTAAATTATTAACGTGGGTTCTATCTCACGTCTGATCATCTATACTGATTAATATTTAATTTTGGTTCCAATGGCATAATGATCATTTTAAAGTTTAAGAAATATTCTCTCACCGCTAACGAAATGTAACGTTTACCATATGAACAATAATCAGTGAGGATTTATGTGTACTTTTTCAAAATATGGAGCTATATTGAAGGTTTAGAGATGCATCAGCCTGAGTGGAACTCATCTGTAGTGTTCCTAATCAGTTTAACTTGACTAGTTTAAATAAATGAAATTGTAAATTTATTCTGTTTCAGTGTGATATGGCTTGCATATTAGAGGAAATAGGTGTGGTAAGAATCATTTTCTTTTCTTTCTTACAGTTTTGTTCATTTTCTTATTTAGTTAAGATATTAATTATATAAATTCGGCAATCATTGAAAAAAAAATCATTCATAACATTATACACATTTTTTATCCATTTACCTAAAGATACAATAGATGATATGATAATAAAATAAGATATTTATGTCCCTTTATTGTCTTTAAAGTTTAAGGATGATGGGTCCATCCTCAAAGAAAAATATAATGAGCTTTTAGATGAAACTATTAATGTGGAAGATTTGAGGAAGAAGTATTTGAAAGCTGTTGATGAATGTGATGCATCAGGTACTACTTTTTAGATTTGATCATATTTACAAAACAATGTTTTCATAAGTTGTGTTTTGTAATGTAGTCATAATTAAAAATAAATAAAAATATTTTCAGCAAAATCAAATAACTGCGACACAGCATTTGAATTTATGAAGTGCTTGGAAACTAAGGTAAGATAAATATTGTAAATAATGTAGTTTACTCAATACATGGAAAAAAAGTATATTATATAATAAAGAAAACAAAAAGTGAATAAGTTAATAAATTGTATTTAAAATGTAATAATTGTTAATTAATATGTCGTTGTTACAGGTCCACGTTCACTGAGTTTCATAGCATTGGTTTAATTTATATATTTGCTCTTATATTGTTAATAATCTTTATTAACAAATTTTAAACAAATAAAAACATAAGTTGAAAATTGTATACTTATTTATAAATCCTTTCATAACCAACATTTATTTCAGGTATACATTTCTTACTCTGTCAAAAATTCCATAACTATAAAATTATATCATGAAAAAGTATGGTACCTTTTTTCGAAATCCTTTATTTCCTATAAAGCTATTGAAAGTAAATGTTATTAATTTAATATTCAACTTTTATAGCTACAACTAAACAATTAAGGGAAAATTACTTATTTGCATATTTAACATTTTTATTTGAAACCAGATCGGTATCGGCCTAGTGGGCCTTTACATGGTTAGTGTAAGAGGTAATTTTTTTTTTTTAACTATTGATTATGGGTGTATAGTTTCATACAAAAGATACCCTATATACAATGTTATAAATTAAGATAAAATAAATAGTTTAAAATAATAATACACAATAAAAGATAAAAGTAAATTTAATAACAAAAACAATGACATCTATTGATTTAAAAAAATAAATAATTGACCTCTAATGTAAAAAAAAGGAAGTGAATTTAAGAAAAAGATGAAGAGAGAAAAAAAAGAATCTAAGATAAAATAAAATTGATTGTGAGATGATAATAGAAATAATAATTATAGAATTTATAACTTGATGTCCTACAGCAGCCTGGGCTTCAGTCTTCGAGTTGGGGTTGGGTTTCCCAAGTTGTTGGCAATTGCTCCTTTAACTGTAGGTAACTGAGAGTGGAACCTTATGAACTTTTTTTATGTAATTCTCTATTGTCTCTTTTTGCCATTCCCGATGCAATTGGCTGTTTATTACAAACCAAGGAGCATCCACTTTAATTCTTTTGACTTTATTTTGAAAATATTGTATTTTTTTCCTTTTCGTACACGGTGCCGCTCCCCAGCCTTCACAGCCATACATCAGCAGTCTCAGGCCTATGTTGTTTTAAAAATAAGAATAGCTGTTTCTGGATTTAATTGGGATTTTCTATTTAGGACAGGATATAGCATTGCTAACCTTGCGTAGGTTTGATGATGATATTGTAAGCTTTTTTGCACAAATTAGGATAAAAAAAGAAACCGTTATGAAACAATCAGAATAATTTCTAATTAAGTAAAATGGCCAACACATTTTATTATAAAATATGTATATTACGATTTGAAACTACAAAAGTTTCTAAAGTTATTATTAGTAACCGAAAACTGCTGTCAGTTTTTTCAATAAATTAATTAATCAAATTTCATATAAAATAATAATTAATAAGATTTCTTTTTTTCATATAATTTTCATGTTGTGATTTCATGAAAATGTTTTTTTTTTTCTATTAAACATAAATTTAAGTTAAGCTTAATTCAAATCTAAACGAGATCTGGTGTGCTCATCACACAACATTCAATTCCTCTCCTACTTTAAATTGAAATTAATCTTTCCCTCTTTTATAACGGATATTTATATATTATTCACTTTAGTAAGTTCACATATTGACTTAAAGAACTTAAAAGTTTTCAGAAAAGTACTTTTAGTAATATTGCTCTTTGAAACATTTTAACTTATTTTTGTTTTGAAAATGTGGCAGAAAAATAAAAAAATAACAGTTTAATAAAAATTGATTTAAACCGTTTACTCAATACTGAATTGGTATAGAATTATCTATCGTTAGAAATAAATTAAAATAACATAGCTCTGTGACAATGAATATATTTCTGAAGAATGCCCTGAATGTTCACTATTTGGCAACAAGTTCTCACAGATTAGGAAAATAAAGCTAATTTGGTGTTTAAATTTTGAAAAGTGCTCTGCCTCCCTTATAAATTATAACTTTTATTTGATTTAATTTTTTTTTAATAACAATCCACAGATGTCGATGACCAATAGTTCTTACACCTTTAAAGAAGACCAAATAAAGAAATTAATTTTAATACACTCAACAATTTTATGATAGCTATTTCAGTTAATCGATGTATTCATTTATCCTACAAGTAGATAGAAGTAGCACATAATAATATTGAAAAAAAAAAATTAAAATCTATAGTCAAATGTCAAACACCATTGTGCGAATGGGAAACACCAGAAAAAAATGCATTTTTCCTTTAGAAAAAATAAATATATTATTTTGTTACAAACGAAAACTCATATGTAATCAACGAAATCAATGTTACAGTGAACAAAAATCTTCATAACTCTATAAGGGAGTGACAAGAAGCAATATGATCCAAAATATTCCCAACTTCCAAAAAATATGGTCAGGTTTGGGATCAAGAAAAAAAACAACTTAGCATAAAATGTTGAAGAATGGGAAAATGTACTAAAGCAGTAAAAAAGGCCATAAAACCAATCATTATCAATCCTGGACCAAAAACAATAAAGAGAAAGTTAGCCGTTTTGCTCATCATCTTGAGGAAACCCCCTAGTCACTACGTCATCAAGTAAAAGGAAGACATTTTAACACACCCTACAGACGTGGTCCTTCACGTGTTTGGGACCATTCTTTAAAAAGCGAGTTAAAGCGACAATTTTGACTACAACGGTGTAAAGTGTGAAAACACCAAAAAAAGAGAAATGTGTTTAATAAGTTTCAAGACTCAAATACCTAGAACCGAAGTCACCGTAATTAGTTCTCCTATCAAACAATATTTGTGAGCCGTTGACCTAACGTTAGAGTCATTATTTCGGCATTGTGTAAGAATGAGTTTTTACTTACTGTTGTTATTTTGTTTTAAACTACTCAACAAAAGGTGTTACGAACAAGTCAATATAAATGCAAGTTAGTAAACAAATTGTAGTTTGTAAAAAGTAGGATTGTTTCTTGAAATTTTTTTTTCTTCTAATTTTCTACGGCCATTTCCAATCTAATACTAGAAAAATTCGTTTTTACAAATTTTTGATAGACAAGAAAAAATGATCTTTATTGACCTTTGTGATGAGACTAAGTTTCTATCATTAAGTATAAATATTGGAGCAAATTTTGTCTAAGTTTCATTGCCGTACTGATACGATATATTGTGAGATATATTCCATACATATTTGATAGCACGTATGTGTTTGCTACTATGATTGAAGCCCATGTTCTTTAAATAAATATTTTTTTCTGTGACAGTTTGTTAAATTTATGTTAATATTCTTCTTCATACTTGTAAATACTTTGGTTTTATTTATTTTTCCCCTTTATGTGTAGTATCACATTCAGATATTTATAACAAAAATAGGAGAGCAGATTCACACTATACGTATAAATTAAATGATAAAAAAATATTAATATCAAAGTCATGAAACTTTGTTTAATTTTTAGCTGATTCCTTTTATATTTAAATTTTATCATTACACTTTAATTTTCGTAATCAATAATGATTTTAGCTTTCCTTTTTTCAAAATACATATCTAAGTTTTATTTTCTATTATATACATAGTCCAACTTAAATGTAGTTTCTTCTTTAATTAAAATTATATTAATAATTGTTCAGAAATCGAATATTATTGTAATTGAAATTAAATATTATAACATCTACATTTTTTTTAGGTATTTTGTTTTAAACTTCCAACACATTATAAAAGACTGATCTACATGACAGTAATAAGGCCAATCTGGACAAATGGAATTGAGCTTTGTGGTTCCACTAAACCTTCGAATTCCTCTTGTATTCAATCCTTACAATCCAAAACCCTTCGTAAAATCCTAAATGCTCCTTACTTTGTCACAAATCAAACCATCCATCAGGACCTCAATGTCTCCTATGTTGCCTATTTGGCCAGAACCAGATACCAATCCTTACATAATAAACTTCGCAACCACCCAAACCAACTCGTTTCTAACCTTGCACCCTCTTCCATTCCTGACAATCCTCCGAGGCGCCAGAAAAAAGATTGCCACGAGACCAGCTAATGTAAAATGTTATTAAAGTGCTACCAATGGGTAGTTGTTCTACACTCCTGTAACATTCCATTTTAACTAAGATCATATTTACTAAATATATTATGCAAAATACAGTTGTAAATTTCAATAAAGATATTTAAAAAAAAGTATTTTGTTTTACACTATTTAATGCTAATTTCCAAGATATCAATTATATTTATTCATATCAATATTTATTTATTAATGATGTTCTGGAAAATTATATTAGAAAAGTAATTCGTACCAAAATTGAGATTTATTGATTTTACTGTTAGCAATATCAGCGATTCTTGCAGTCTTTTCTATAAATTTCGACGCTCGACGAAGGAAAATAAGATTGGTACTTTTTTTAAATGATTTATTTTATGATTACTAGAGACCAATTTGTATTGAAGAAAACAGTGTTCTATATTTTTATCTGAGAAACATTCTTACGAAGAAAAAATAATACTTCAGATATATAATTTCACTACATACCTCAGTTTTGAAATATTCACCGTAAGCTTAGAGAATTTGTCCCTAGTGTTAATGTGACAATGTGTTCCATTGTTTGCTTATGCTCGAGTCACATCCGAATCTATAAGGAGAGGATGTGGTAATTTCCGAATTTCACAAAGGGCTAATTGGGATTTTTTGTACATTTTTTTTTTATAAAAGAGGTCGAATGTTAGTTAACAATGGATAAACAGTAATTGAGTGAATCATATCCGTCCATAATTTGGAATATAAATATAGCTGAATTCAGAGATTGTTCAGTCAGTACCCATTCCCTACTGGTGTTTAGACAACAACAGCAGTTATAGGCAATATGCACTGTTCATATTTGGTTTTCGTCACTGTAGTGTTGACAGCACATTCTGTAAGTATTTAATTTAGCTTATTATTGAGTATACACAATATAAAGAATTATTCTAGATGATTTTTTTTACTAAAATGTTATGTTTCATATCTCTAATTTTGCATCTTCGGATTCAATTTTTTTTTTCATGTTGCTTTAGCACATGGTTTTCATAGGGTGGGTTCGTCACTCCCACGCTTATTTTTTTAGTGCCACCCATTGACTGACGGGCCTCGCAAATGCCCTGCGAGAGCCTGTGAATGAGTTTTATATAAAAAATTTATGCTTGAAGAAATCCCGGATAGCGCCGGGGAATCGAACTCGACACCTTTGGGTTAGTAGACAGGCCGTTACCACGCTGCTACCGACACCCCTGACAGTTTCCATGTTATTTACCAAAATAAATTCACAACAAATGAGATTGATTACTCGTTTCGTGGAAAAAAAACTATATCTCAGGAAATATTAGTCGTACAGTTTCCTGTTTGCAGTCAAATTAAAGCTATTTGAATTTATTACAAAGTGGTTTATGACGTTCATCCTTGTAGTAATAGCAGGTTTCAAGATATTAGGCAAAAATATAAAAATTCACAAAATGTTGTTTTTCTTCATTTAAAATTTATTTGTCATAAAACAATTGTGTAAAAAAGGAGTATTTCTTGTAAAGGCTTATATTATAGCTCATGTTTAAGAAAATTTATTCCAATTTAAAAAATGCTCTGTTAAGTTCGTTCGTGTTGTAGGTACTTTAATGAAAATGGAACACTGAATAAAAAATGGATAAATTCTCATAGTGAAAAATTACTGTCCCTGTTGTACAGTATAAGTAAAAACTGAACCATTCTTTATCAGAATTATTTTACTTAAAATAACTCAAAACTAATTTCTTCTTAACATTTGGAACAACTAATATTTTTTATTCCCTCTTTCTATGATTAGCAGTCATTAATTTTGACTCTAAACTGTAGTTAGCTGCATTGAATTAATCAAATATTTCTGTGAAATAAGTTGTTTTTTTCATCCTCATGGGCTTATGTTCAAATAGCCTTAGAGGTTGCTAACGTTCTGAGCTGGTGAGCAGTTAATGTTCTGAGGTAGGGGAAGGCAGGGAAATGTCTAGGGGTAGCCAGCCAGTCCTCTCCCAAAGATACCTACCAACTATTAATATTATTATTTTTTTAAGGAATCTATTCTACTATCTAATCTACTTGGCAAAGTAATTATTTATCTATTTTATTTGCTATTTCTTTTTCCCAAATATTCAACGCAGAGCCCAATAGATACTGGGAGGGGGGCATGGTTATATATATATATATATATATATATGTATATAATGCATATAGTGCTTAAGAAAGCTGTTTTCATTAATTTTTTAGGTTCTGTCACTGACATATGAGGAAATAATAGCTGCTTGTAAAAAAGAAAATGACTTTGATGGCGATGTTCAAAAGCTGGGTGAGTACTATCTCTTTTCTATTGTATTTTAGATTCTGAAATAATATTTTTCACTCAAATTTCTGTTTTATATTTCAGATTATAATGATTCAGCCTTTCCCAAGGCAGCTAAGGTAGGAAGGCTAATATTTTCATATTGAAATATTGAATGAAGTTTTTTCCATTAGGGATTGATTTTCTTGTGAATTATTTGTGTAATGATAAAATTTTTTCAAAGCATTTAAAACTTCTTTTCTAAATCATGGCCTTATTTTTTACATTCCTTCAAAGCTTCAGAAGTTTTATTACTGAATGATTAAGAATTATTAAATAATAATAATGGTTACCTTCGGTAATAATAAGTTACTTGAACAATTGTTTTATATCCCTGTCAAAAATACTCTCATATCATTAATTATTATTTTGTCGGTGACAATAAAAAATATATCATAATTGTTTTTTCATACGTGCAGTAACTGTATTCATCACTTTTCCAAAATACCAAAACGTTTTAATGATTACAATTATTGATTTATAATTATTTCTGAATAGAAATTCATGGATGAATGGAACATTTGGTCATTCACTTAGTGCAGACAGATTTTAATATTTTTTTACTAATTATTTATATTAAGCCAAATCAATTGATAGTTTGAAAGTTATTTATTGATGATGGAATATCTTCCTACTTTTTGTTCCCGTTTATTACAGCTTTTAGTGAGCATATGAAACATTCAGAGTTTCTTATTAGAAATTTGTTATACCAGCGGAACGGCCCCTCCCCGTTCCAATAATCCACTAGCGTCAGA
>NW_027115747.1:20715-23119 GCF_000696795.3 Halyomorpha halys | reverse complement strand
TATATATAATCCGCATCCTCCAGCATTTTACCATAACCGTTATTTATTTAAACAAAAGAAAGGCACGATATTTATGATGTGAAGGAATTGCATTACATATGAAGAAATACCTTCAGGATTTTATTCAGCATTTTGGATTGTAAGGATGGGATACGAGAGGAATTCGAAGGTTTAGTGGAGCCCCAAAGCTCAACTACGTATGTCCGGATTGGCTTTATTACAGCCATGTAGATCAGTCTTTTGTATTGAATTGGAAGTTTAGACTGTTTGGTCAGTAAGTGCTGTCGAATAGTCTAAATCGACGTGTAGTTTCCTGTCTTTTCAGTCTTTTGTGAGGATTCCAGGTTAGTCTTTCGTCTAGATGTAGTCCAAGGTAGGGATCTGTTCGACAGGGGTAAGATCACTATAATTAAAGGAGACTGTAGGACAGTCGGTAGGTTTACGACGAAGGGTAAAGGTGATTAGATGGAATTTTTAGGGATTTGTTTTAATCCTCCAACTTTGAGGGCTGTGGGATTGGGATCTGGGATTGGAGAGTTTGGGATGGGTTATTATAAACATTATTAATAGGGGTTATTATTAACTGAGAGCTCACATGTGTCATCGCATACGTGGTGAGATTGGTTGGAATGTCAGTTGTATTGACGGTGTAGTGGATGGGACCGAGGATACTACCGTGAGAAACACCAGTGGACTGAGAATATAGGGATGAACAAGGACCAATGTGATTTACTTGGAAAAATCTATCAATGAGAAAGGAACGGATAATGAGAAAGTATGTAGGAGGTTGTGATCTACAGAGTTTGTGAAGCGGTTCCGGGTGCCGGACTCAATCAAAAGCCTGTTCTACATCGAAAAAGACCTGATCAGATTATGAAATTAAAAAAAGAAATATTCGGGTCTCCGTAGTGAAAGAAACAAGAGATCAAAATAGTAGTAACATTATAACTAATCCAGTAGATACATTGGATACGTTTAAGATACTCTGAAAGTACTTTGAATACATGAAAAAATTGTAACTCTCATCATACTGAATCATTGAGTGGTGATCCGTTGAATGAAGAACCGAGTAAGGAAGAAGATGAAAGAGGCAACGTAATATTAAACTGAAATATTCCTAATGAATTAATTACGGCACACAGTAGTGCCAAAGCAGACAAAATTCGATTTTCGAAAGCGCTGATTTCGATTATCTAGTTTGTGATTCTTACACTATATAAGCTACCGGATTTAGGAACAGCATGATTTGTTTTCCCTGTTTCGAAGGTATTCCCATTAATCTAGCCCCACTCCCAGAATAATGGAAGTTTGATTTAATTACAAACTACTCTAAATGAGTGATATATAATTGTAAAAGAGAGAGAGAAAAATTATGAACTTTTTTCTCTGTTGTACACTGGTCAACCAAGCCACACATAAGCCAAATTGGGCAATAAAAAAATTAGAGCGCTTTACAACTCTATAAGTTACGGATTTTAAATAAGCATTGAGAACAGCTAGGATTACAAAAAAAGATCCGGATTCCTCCGAGGTGTGGAAGGTCACTTTTCAAACTAGACGTGTTAAAGATAAGATTAAAAGTCATCTGCCTATCCGATCATAACACCCAAAGTTTAGAAAGGATTAGAGTACGCATAAGAAGTCATGGTAATACAATAATCGACCCAAATACATTTCGGCTCTTCTCAAAGAAACAGCAGAAATGGCCATTGAGAAGTATTCATGATACTACATGCCATCCACGCCTCATAAAATTTTGTTGTTCTGTGCTGAAAAAATGTAGAAGTCGATTATCCCTATCGGAAGACGCACAAGAAAGTAGAAATAAGGATTACAAGACCTTCAGGATCAGAAAATCGTGGAAAATGTCTCGTATATCTACTAACAAAGACGTGTCCCACAAGCTACTGGAAACTTCCGATCGTTTTATTACGAATAAGAGACCCGAACCAAACAAAAGCATCTAATTTCCTTGAATTTTAAATCGTATGTGTCTTTTTAGTTTGAACAACTTATGAGTTTTAATCCCTAGTCGTATTATTCACAATAATAATATTTAATTGTGAGCATTATTTAATATAAATATACAAAATACTCTCTTTCCAACATGTTTTGATGAGTACAACGTATTCCGAAAATTTAAGTAATTTTCATCTTGCTAATAGGCTTTCGTTTTCTCATTAGTTCTTTATTTCTTCAAAATTGAAATAAAAACAATTGAACATAATGGATGTTTTCGTTCTAAATCAAATGAAACCCATCCTAACACAATCCTCACCACGTATGCCGATGACACATGTCTATTGTCAGTGAACAATGATCCTTACATTTTATCCCAAACCCTCCAATCCCACATCAACACCCTTGAAGAATGGTCCCAAAAATGGAGGATTAAAATAAATTC
>NW_027115747.1:14311-20162 GCF_000696795.3 Halyomorpha halys | reverse complement strand
TATCAGTGGGTAGATTCTCCACATGTTTTTATCATGTCACTATGTCACCTACAGCAAATTTACTTGTTGTATATATGTGTATACAGTTGTAAATATCAATAAATAAATTATTAAAAAAAAAAAAAAAAAAAATCAAATGAGATCGGGACCAAGTTTCTATCTTAATCTGTTCTAGAGATATGGAATTTTTTTCCCGCTATTTGGCCATTCGGCCCCAGTGTGCTGCATGCAGAGAAGCTGAAGTGTCTGTAATACACCTTTCCGGTAAAAAAATCTAGGTAATTGAGAAAATGTCCAGAATGAAGGGAGTTATTATATTGAACTAAATCCAGATTCTTTCAGCTTGATTCTGTTTGAGAGACCATGAGTTCACTACTGTATTCGAGGGCTAATTTTACATATATTTTGCTTTTTTCGCCAGTAACCCATCTGTTTTAACCTTCAGTTTGAACCCCCATTTCTGGTTTCACTTTTGATCTGATTGACCATATAGGAGTCCTTTTGCTATGCACTATAAATGCATAACATTGATAGTAATGAACTAACTAACTGTAAATAAATTACTCCTATTTCATATTTTAAATATTAAATTGATTTTCAAGCATAAAAAAGAATAAAATTAACAATCAAACATAACATTTGATATCCCTGAGGTTTAAGTTAAATAAATGAAAATAAGTTATCATATATGGCTAATTGTTAGAAGACTGTCAATAAACTTTGAGACTTGTAGCAACGGTGAGCTGTCAAATCTAACAAAATCTAGTGGATTAAAAGAAAAAAAATTATAGACTGAGTTTGATATAAAATTAAAATCGTAAGTGCTACCTAATATTCAGTGATTAATATGATATATATATAAAGTAATAATTAGTTCAAAACTAATAATAGTTCGAGTTCAAAGATAAATAAAAAAGGTATTTATGCCTAATGGATATGGTTGTAAGAACTAATAAATTTAGTCCCTTTAAGTTATGATTTTTATCAATATTATAGGTTCTTTACTCGATGAGTATTCATTAGTATAATGAAATGCTTGAGAAATCTCTTCCTTGTTAAATTTCTTTATTTGAATGAATCATTAAAAACTTTTTGGGGCTATCACCTCATCACCAGGTTATCTACAAAACACATTTACACATTTATGCTTGTTGTAACCATATACTATGCATTACTTAAACATAATTTTCTTAATTTAAAACAAAGACCTTAATATAAATGTATCTTCAATTTTCACAATTAAACTGTTCTCCTTATTATTCATATGTGTAGTAACAATCATCATAATGCTGTCAGTTTTTTCAATTAATTAATTAATATAATTTCATATAAAATACTAATTAATAAGATTTCTTTTTTCAAAAATTTGGATTCAGAAATAAGAGGCAGGTTTTTTAAAGAGTATGATATGATTTCATAAAAAGTTTCAATAGATTTAAATGTTTTTTCTTGCAATTAAACATAAATTTAAGTAAAGCTAAATTAATTCAAATCTAAAAAAACGAGATCCGGTGTGCTCATCACACAACATTCAATTCTTCTCTTACTTTAAATTGAAATTAATCCTCCCTTCTTTTATAACAGATATTTATATATTATTCACTTTAGTAAGTTCACATATTGAATTAGAGAACTTAAAAGTTTTCAGAAAAGTTTTAATAATATTGCTCTTTAAGAAATTTTAACTTATTTTTGTTTTGAAAATGTGGCAGAAAAATAAAAATATAACAGGTTAATAAAATTTACTTTCTGCATTTATTTAAACAGTTTACTTAATACTGAATTGTTATAGAATTATCTATCGTTGGAAATAAATTAGAATAATATAGCTCTCTGAAAATGAATATATTTCTGAAGAATGCTCTCACTATTTGCCAACAGTAAACGGAATAGGAATGACCCCAAATTTAGCTGAAGTTCTCAAAGATTAGGAAAATAAAGTCAATTTGGTGTTTAAATTTTAAAGAGTTCTCTGCCTCCCTTATAAATTATAACTTTTCCTTGATTTAATTTTTTTTATAACAATTCACAGGTGTTGATGACCAATAGTCCTTACACCTTTAAAGAAGACCAAATAAAGAAATTAATTTTAATACCCTAAACAATTTTATAATAGCTATTTCAGTTAATCAATGTATTCATTTATCCTACAAGTAGGTAGAAGTAGCACATAATAATATTGAAAAACAAATTAAAATCTATAATCAAATGTCAAACACTTATGCGAATGAGAAACACCATAAAAAAAATGCATTTTTCCTTTAAAGAAAATAAATATATTATTTTGTTACAAACGAAAACTCATATCTAATGAACGAAATCAATTTTACAGTGAACAAAAAACTTCTTAACTCTATAAGGCAGTGACAAGAAGTAATATGATCCAAAATATTCCCAACTTCCAAAAAATATGGTCAGGGTGTTGCGATCAAGAAAAAAAAAAACTCAGCATAAAATGTTCAAGAATGGGAAAATGTACTAAAGCACTAAAAATGGCCATACAATCAATCATCATCAACGAATCCTGGACCAAAAACACTAAAGAGAAAGTTAGCCGTTCTGCTCATCATCTTGAGGAAACTCCCTAGTCAGTATATCATCAAGTAAAAGGAAGAAATTTTAACACATCCTACAGACGTGGTCTTTCACGTGTTTGGGGCCGTTCTTTAAAAAGCGACTTAAAGCGACAATTTTGACTGCAACGGCTCACAAAGGTGAAAAGTGTGAAAACACCAAAAAAGGGAAATGTGTTTAATAATTTTGATGAGTTTCTAAGACTCAAATACCTAGTCACCGTAATTAATTCTCCTATCAAACAATATTTGTGAGCCGTTGACCTAACATTTTGAGTCATTATTTCGTCATTGCGTAAGAGCGAGTTTTTACTGGCTGTTGTTATTTTGTTTTAAACTACTCAACAAAAGGTGTTATGAACAAGTGAATACAAATGAAAGTTTGTAAACAAGTTGTAGTTTGTAAAATTGTAGGATTGTTTCTTGAAATATTTTTTTTCTAATTTTCTACGGCCACTTCCAATCTAATATTAGAAAAATTCGTTTTCGCACATTTTTGATATACAAGAAAAAAAATGATCTTTATGATACGAATAATTTTCTATTATTAAGTGTAAATATTGGAGCAAATTTTGAGTAAGTTTCATTGACGTACTGAGACGTGTGAAGTCAGAATCCTTCTTGGAAGAATAATCAAATTAACTACTATGAATCAGAATAATATTTTAATGTATTTATGTGGAAAAATTATTGTAATGATCGAAACATTAATTTTTATACATTATTAAAATAATATCAAAATTAAAAAATTAAAAAATTAATGATTTTTATTAATTATATGCATTTAAATGCATGCTCCCTGCTCAACATAGGAATTTATGAGTATTACAGAAGATTTTGCACAAAAACAGCAGTTTTCCATCACTGTATGGCGCCGGTTCGAAGCTGGACTAGGGGGTCAATTTTTATTCCTGTGGCAGTCCTACGAAAAGGAAACTTGTCCCCACTATGGTTAGAATTGGGTGGTAATCTGGTAACCTGTAGTGGTAACCTGTAAATAGCCCCCTCCCCCTCCGGTAAGTCAAAATGGCCGGGAAGGGGGTAAAAACAGTCCTTCAGGTGGTTATTCAGATTTTCATCTTTTAAGGAAAAAAGTATTTTGTAACAAAATAAATAGATGACACTACGATCAAAATTTTTTTTTACCTTAATCCAAATCATCTTCTTATTAATAAATAATATAAATATTGATAGTTTTTTAAGTGGGATGATTTATCAAGAACAGAAATATATTATACAATATATACTCGAATAAGAAAGGGACTGATATTTGACCTCTTTTCAATGGCAAATAGAGTGAGATATATTCCATACATATTTGATTGCATGTATGTGTTTCTTACACTGATTCAAGCCGATGTTCTTTAAATAAATGTTTTTTTCTATGACAGTTTGTTATATTTATGTTAATATCCTTCTCCTTCACTTGTAAAACTTTTGGTTTTATTTATTTTTCTCTTTGATGTGTATTGTTACATTCAGATATTTATAATAAAAATAAGAGCAGTTTCACACTATACGTATATCAATTAAATGATAAAAAAAATATTATTAAAGTCATGAAACTTTGTTTAATTTTTAGTATCAGCTAAATTTTACATTTAAATTTTATCATTACACTTTAACTTTCGTAATCAATAATTCAACGATTTTTAGCTCTCTTTTTTTTCAAACTACATATCTAAATTTTATTTTCTATTTACATAGCCCAAATTAAACGTAGTTCCTTCTTTAATTAAAGTTTTATTAATAATTATTCAAAAATCGAATATTATTGTAATTGAAATTGAATATTATTCAACATTTACATTTTTTTTTTTAAGTATTTTATTTAATTCTATTTAATGCTAATTTCCAAGACATTATTAATTATCTTTATTCATATCAATTTTTATTTATTTATGATGTTCTGAAAAATTATTTTAGAATAGTAATTCGTACCAAAATTGAGATTTATTGATTTTACTGTTAGCAATATCAGCAATTCTTGCAGTCTTTTCTATAAATTTATCACATTCGATGAAGGAATATAAGATGGCTACTTTTTAAAAATTATATATTTAGTGATTAATACAGATAATTTGTATTGAAGAAAACAGTGTTCTATATTTTTATCTGAGAAACATTGATATGAAGAAAAAATAATACTTCAGATATATAATTTCACTACATACCTCAGTTTTGAAATATTCACCGTAAGCTTAAAGAATATGTGACAATGTGTTCCATTGTTTGCTCATGCTCGAGTCACATCCGAATCTATAAGAAGAGGATGTGGTAATTTCCGAATTTCACAAAGGGCTAATTGGCATTTTTTGTACATTTTTTTTTTTATAAAAGAGGTCGAATGTTAGTTAACAATGGATAAACAGTGATTGAGTGAATCATATCCGTCCATAATTTGGAATATAAATATAGCTGGATTCAAAGATTGTTCAGTCAGTACCCATTCAGCCAGTATGCACTGTTCACGTCTGGTTTTTGTCACTGTATTGTTGACAGCACATTCTGTAAGTATTTAATTTAGCTACTTTATTGAGTATACACAATATAAATAATTATTCTAGACGAGTTTTTTTACTAAAATGTTATATTTCATATCTCTAATTTTGCAAAGTCTATTATAGTATTTTATCCGCTCAAAAGGCTGTAAATTAATATTTTTTTTATTTGAAACATATCAAAAGGAGAATTAAATATAATTTCGAACAAATAATTATTAATTTAAATATGTTTAATAAGAAAAGATTAGTAGTTACAAATGATGTCTTGCATAAACTATTTATTGTTAACTAGAACAATCAAGTGTAATTTTGAAATTAATAAGGATTTCTAAAATGGGTTTTATAATAATATTGGGGTTATTGAAATAATAATAAAAAAAACTATTTATATTATAGATTATGAATTCACCACGTTTATTTCATTTTAACAACGATTTATCAAACCATCTTCGGATTCAATTTTCTTTTTCATGCTGCTTTAGCCCATGGTTTTCATAGGGTGGGTTCGTCACTCCCACGCCTATCGTTCTGAGCTGGAGAGCAGTTAATGTTCTGAGGTAGGGGAAGGCAGGGAAATGTCAAGGGGTAGCCAGCCAGTCCTCTCCCAAAGATACCTACCTACTATTAATATTATTATTTTTTAAGGAATCTATTCTACTATCTAATCTACTTGGCAAAGTAATTATTTATCTATTTTATTTGCTATTTCTTTTTTCCAAATATTCAACGCAGAGCCCAATAGATACTGGGAGGGGGGGCATGGTTATATATATA
>NW_027115747.1:831-14261 GCF_000696795.3 Halyomorpha halys | reverse complement strand
TGTTTTTAGCAAAAGCTGATAAATGTGAAACAGCTTTCGAGTTTGTTAAGTGCAAGAGAGCTAAGGTAAAGTAAACATAAAATATTCACTATAATCAATAATTCTTGAACAAAATAATTTTAAAAAAATAATTATAAAAATTTATTATTATATTGCTATTTTATATTTTATTATTTTTAATGACATGACATAATTATTATATTATTGTTAATTAAATTTGTGAAAAAATATTTCATAAAATTTAATTTTCTTTTTACCATTCACACTTTTTATTATTATTGTAGTTTATATTATTCATTCTTAGAAACTGGATCTAGTGCAATGAAAATTATATTTACATCTGTTGCAGGCTGGAGTTTAAATGACGATGGCAAACTGATTTTAAGGCTGTTTATTATAAAAATGTATTAACACTCACATATATTATGTTTATAAACACAAATACAAGTTTAATTTGTATGTTTATCAATAAATAAAGATTTATATTAAAAATATTGTAATTAATTAGAAATCCTTTAATCCTTTTTTTTGGCACTTAGTCAACATTTTTGTTGTGTTTATTTTTAGGCAGAATGAAACAGAATGACTTTATTCCGGGAGTCCCTTGAGAATTATAGAGATATGTAGAAAGAATACAAATGCCTAAAAACTTCATTAATTAAAATAATTCAGTATATGGGCGATTAAAAAAGGCCAAATAGGTTTTAGAGGATTTTTTCTAAATTTGTTAATTTAGAAAAAAAATAGCTGGTAGGTGTGAATGTTATTGTTTTGGTTTTCAATATTCAATTTCAATATACATACTAAATATTTCAAATACATGCAAAAGATTCCAGAACAATTCTCACATATTGTATTGCCGGGTTTGGTATGCTTTTGTGACTTATTTCTCATATAATGTCTTGATTTGTAAAAATATCCAATAGGTTATAGGATATATATATATATATATATATATATATATATATATGTATGTATATAATGCATATAGTGCTTAAGAAAGCTGTTTTCATTAATTTTTTAGGTTCTGTCACTGACATATGAGGAAATAATAGCTGCTTGTAAAAAAGAAAATGACTTTGATGGCGATGTTCAAAAGCTGGGTGAGTACTATCTCTTTTCTATTGTATTTTAGATTCTGAAATAATATTTTTCACTCAAATTTCTGTTTTATATTTCAGATTATAATGATTCAGCTTTTCCCAAGGCAGCTAAGGTAGGAAAGCTAATATTTTCATATTGAAATATTGAATGAAGTTTTTTCCATTAGCTCTTTATCCAGATAGTTCTGCAATATTTGCCAATACCGTACAAGGATCGATTTTCTTGTGAATTATTTGTGTAATGATAAAATTTTGTCAAAGCATTTAAATCTTTTTTTCTAAATCATGCCCTTATTTTTTACATTCCTTGAAAGCTTCAGAAGTTTGATTACTGAATGATTAAGAATTATTAAAGAATAATAGTGGTTACCTCAGGTTTCCGAAAAATAAGAAGTTACTTGAACAATTGTTTTATATCCCTGTCTAAAATACTCTTATATTATTAATTATTATTTTGTCGGTGCCAAAAAAAATATACCATAATTATTTTTTCTTTCATGCAGTATCTGTAGAGATATATTCATTGTTTTTGCAAAATACCAAAACGTTTTAATGATTACAATTATTGATTTATAATCATTTCTGAATAGAAATTCATTACATAAATTGAATAGAACATTTGGTCATTCACTTAGTGCAGACAGATTTTAATATTTTTTTACTAATTATTTATATTAAGCCAAATCAATTGATAGTTTGAAAGTTATTTATTGATGATGGAATATCTTCCTACTTTTTGTTCCCGTTTATTACAGCTTTTAGTGAGCATATGAAACATTCAGAGTTTCTTATTAGAAATTTGTTATACCAGCGGAACGGCCCCTCCCCGTTCCAATAATCCACTAGCGTCAGACAACCAAGTAACAACCTTCAATGGACCACTCACCTAACCTTATAATGCCAAAAGGCAATCCAAGGTATCATCACCCAGATATACATATAGTATACCTCCTATATGTATGTACCAGCTATTCAATAACATCATTATAGGAGGGTATGAAAAAAAAAAAAAAAAAAAAAAAAAAAAAAAAAAAAAAAAAAAAAAAAAAAAATTAGAAATTTGTTTTGGCTTGTGGTCAGTTTACCTTCACGATTGAACAAGATAATCAGTGTATTTATTTAATGCAAGACCTTCACTTTGTATTTATTTGATTAGTATTACATTATACTGACTTCAAGTGATTATCTAAGTACTTTAAAATATAACCATTTATGATTTATTTTTTAAATTAGCGACACTTGTCGAATTAAATACTAACTAATTCTGCTTATTTACAGTGTGCCCTCGCCTGCACATTAGAGAAATACGAAGTGGTAACAATGATTTTATAATAATATTATTACTTCTAAGTACTATCTCCCAAGAATGATACTAATGTATATAATATTAATGATTATTTAGTTCAAAGAAGATGGATCGATTTGCAGAAAAAAGGAAAAAGAGTTTGTAGAAAAAGTAGTAGAAGAGGAAGATTTGAAGAAAAAATTCTTGAAAGCAATTGATGAATGCGATGTGAAAGGTATTGATTTTGAACTGGATCATTATTATTAGTATCTAGACAAATAAATAAATAGTTTCATAAGAAATACTTATGTACTTATAATGTTTTTAGCAAAAGCTGATAAATGTGAAACAGCTTTCGAGTTTGTTAAGTGCAAGAAAACTAAGGTAAAGTAAACATAAAATATTCACTATAATAAATAATTGTTGAAAAAAATAATTATTCAAAAAAAAATTATAATTTTTTTTATTCATAGCTTAATTTGTCATGATTTTAAAAAAAAATATTTTATACAGTTTAATTTCTTTTTTACCTTTCACACTTTTTATACTATTATTATTGTAGTTTATATTATTCATTCTTAGAAACTGGATCTAGTGCAATTAAAAATATATTTACATCTGTTGCAGGCTGGAGTTTAAATGACGATGGCAAACCGATTTTAAGGCTGTTTATTATAAAAATATATTCGCATTCATATATATTATGTTTATATACACAAATAAAAGTTCAATTTGTATGTTCATCAATAAATAAAGATTTATATTAAAAATATTGTAATTAATTAGAAATCCTTTAATCCTATTTTTTTGGTACTTAGTCAACGTTTTTGTTTTGTTTATTTATAGACAGAATGCAATAGAAATGACTTTATTCCGGGACAAGTCCCTTGAGAATTACAGAGATATATAGATAGAATACAAATGCCCAAAAACTTCAATAATTAAAATAATTCAGTATGTGGGCTATTAAAAAAGGCCAAATAAGTTTTAGAGGATGTTTTCTAAATTTGTTAATTTAGAAACAAAATTAGCTGTTAGGTATGAATGTTATTGTTTTGGTTTTCAATACATATACTAAATATTTTAAATACATGCAAAAGATTCCAGAGCAATTCCCTCACATATTGTATTGCCGGATTTGGTACGCTTTTGTGACTTATTTTTCATATAATGTCTTGATTTGTAAAAATATCCAATAGGATATAGGATATATATATCCGCATCCTCCAGCATTTTCTCGAGGATTTCTGAAAGCGCTGATTTCGATTATCTAGTTTGTGATTCTTATATGTATATATATATATAAGCTACAGGATCTAGGAACAGCATGATTTGTTTTCCCTCTTTCGAGGGTATTCCCATTAATCTAGGCCCACTGCCAGAATAATGGAAGTTTAATTTAATTATAAACTACTCTAAATGAGTGATATATAATTCTAAAAGAGGGAATGAAAAATTATGAGTTTTTTTTCTCTGTTGTACGCTGGTCAACTAAGCCACACAAAAGCCAAATTGGGCAATAAAAAAATTAGAGCGCTTTACAACTCTACAAGTTACGAATTTTAAATAAGCATTGAGAACAGTGATGATTACAAACAAAGTTCTGGGTTCCTCCGAGGTGTGGAAGGTCACTTTTCAAACTAGACGTGTTAAAGATTAGAATAAAAGTCATCTGCCTATCCGATTATAACACCCATAGTTTAGCAAGGATTAGAGTACGCATAAGAAGTCATGGCATTACAATAATCGACCCAGATACATTTCAGCTCTTCTCAAAAGAAACAGCAGAAATGGCCATTGAGAAGTATTCATGATACTACATGCCATCCACGGCGCATCTTTGGCATCAATGACAATCTTTGTGGAACGAAAGCCCAATGAGTAAATTAAAAATTATTAAAAAGGATATCAAGTCCTGGGGTACCTCCAGTCGCAAATGCCGTAAAGAGGAAGTTGTACTAGGCTGAGAATAGGTCACACGAGGCTCACCCACTCCTATCTTATTTCAAAAGAAACGCCTCCGAACTGCCAGTATTGCAATAACAATTTAACAATAAGCCATGTTTTCTAACGATGCCCATATTTTACACCACACCTCAATAGCTTGGGACTAACCCAATGTATCTCAGAAACCATTGGAGACGATGATAAGGCAATAGAATTGGTGTTTCAGTTTTTGAAATCATAAAATTTACTGACAAAAATATAACTTGATCGGAAGGAAAACAAATAAAATAATCAAATTAAAAAATAAATAAAATTTAACGAATATTAGCAAACTTAAATAAAATATAAATGGCGTTGATGACCAATGAAGTTTGGCGCTACTAAACAAACCAACGGCGCATAAGATTTAGTTGTACTGTGCTGAAAAAGTGTAGAAGTCGATTCTCCCTGTCGAAAGACGCACAAGAAAGTAGAAATAAGAATTATAAGACTTTCAGGATCAAAAACTCAAGGAAGATGTCTCGTATATCTACCAACGAAGACGTGTTCCACAAGGTACTGGAGACTTCCGATCCTTTTAATACGAATCAGAGACCCGAACCTAACAAAAATCATCTAATTTCCTTGAAATTATTCACAAAATTCTCCAGCTTTTTAAGCTTCCTAGAATTTTTAATTGTGAGCAATATTTAATTTAGATATACACTCAAAATACTCGTTGCAACTTGTTTTGATGAGTACAACCTATTCCGAAAATTTCAGAAATTTTTATCTTGCCAATTTTCTCATTAGTTGTTTAAATTTCTTAAAAATAAATATTTCTTTTAAATAAAACAGTTGAAATTGATGGATGTTTTTGTTCTGAGTCGAATAAGACCGGCACAAAGTTTCTATGTTAATCTGTTCTCGAGATATGGAATTTTTGTTCCGCTATTTGGCCATTCGGCCCCAGTGTGCTGCATGCAGTGAAGCCGAAGTGTCTAAAATACACCTTTCCGGTAAAAATATCTAGGTAATTGAGAAAATGTCCAGAATGAAGGGAGCTATTATATTGAACTAAATCCAAATTCTTTCAGCTTGATTCTGTAAGAGAGACCATTGTAGTTTACTCTCACCTAATGGGACTTTGTGAAAAGTGAATACAGTTGAGCGACTGTGTACTTCCATGAGAATATTTTCATTATAGACATTATGTTCCTCAAAATTGGGAGAAATAAAGAGGAGAATGGTAATGAAACAATAAAATGAAATAACATCTTAAACATATTCTCAAATTTTAAATATTTTATTAATATTTGAAAGAGATTTTTTTTTTTTCATTTTGCCAAATTTACTTTCAAATTTCAACGAATCAAGTTCTTTTTCTTCTCAAAAAACTCAGTTTAATGAAATCCTAACTTTTTTCACGTTTTACGAAAGTTGAGTTACACTAGTGGTGAGTTTTTTTTTTCATACCCTTTGTAGCAAATTTTGTAGTTCTCTCTCTCATATAACTGATGATTTTAAAATTTTGGTGGTAAAGGATTTTAAAATAATTCAAACTTTATTTTCAACAAAAAAAGACTATTTATTTTTCTAGATGCAAATAAAAGCTATTTATATATATTTGTGCGAATATATTTTCATAGTAAGTCCTTAAATCGTCCAATCTTCATCTTAAATGGACTCCTGCCTGCAACAATAAATATAATTTTTATTTGTTAGCATTTAAAAAACTAAAATTTGATTAAATCTAACCGCAATAATATAATGATTCTGATAAAATAATCACTAATAATCAACAATATAAGCTATTAATAATAATAATTATACTGCATAAATATAAAAAAAGTTATCATGAAAATAAACAATTGAAAAATTTAAAAGAAAGAATGGAAATTAATACTTAAGAAATTAATTTTTTTTTTTCTTAGAGCATAAATGTTAAGACATTAATAAAGAAATTTTCATGTAAGGCCCGCCCATACCAGGCCGATCTAGTATAAAATAAAATAAATAAAGAAATTTAATTAATATATTGGGAACAATTATTATCTTTAGCTTATTTGAGCTTTAGAAAATTTTTATAAGCTTTACCTTTGTATTTTTGCACTTAACAAACTCGTAAACTGTTTCACATTTATCTGCTTTTGCTAAAAATATTAAACATAATTAAGTATATCTTTTTAAACAATATTCCGATTATTTAGGCAATACAAATAACATTCAAGTTAAAATTAATTACCAGTAAAATCGCATTCTTCGATAGCCTTCAAAAGTTTTTTCTTCAATTCATCTTCTTTTACTAATTTTTCAATCAACTCTTTTTCCTTTTCTATGTCGATGGATCCATCTGACTTTAACTAAATAATCTGTTATAATATGTTCAGTATTAAAAGAGATAATATTATTATGATAAACAAATATTTACCACATCTTGTTTCTCTAATGAGCAAGCCAATACGCACTGTAAATTTAAAAAAAAATCAGTTTGGAACACAAGAGTCGTTGTTATTTACAGCCTAACTATATATTTTTGTGTGTTACCTAAATTAATATAAATATGTATGAAGCATGAATATAAGTATAGGGAAGTATGAAACAAATAAATCAAGTAAAGAGTTTATATTGAATAAATATTCCTGTTTTTACTAGCAACCGGAAGGAGGACTTACTTGCTACCTGTCTAAACAAATTACTTGATGAAAACTAACCTTAGCAGATTTTTATTTTAAGTAAACTTTTGAACATTTTTTAATTGGATAGATATTAATTGAACATGAGTGGTTCACTTGGAACCCTAGTTTTTTTAATTTAGACAGATCAAAATGATTTTTAGTGCAAAATCTCACATTTTTTCAGGTATATACGGCAACCCTTAACCTTTTAAAAATATTCTTTTAATCTGGATTTATATTTTAGACGCCGAACTTAGTAAAGCCTTATACCATGCTTAAAGTTTGTACATGATTTAGAAATATTTTGACATGCTTTAGATTTTTTTTAATCACCACACAAATAATTATGTGAACAATTTGATTCTCAGAATTGAATTATTTTAAAATTTATCTTAAAATCAAAATTTCAAATTTTAAATATATTTTTGGACAATTACCTTGGCTGCTTTGGGATAAGCAGGATCATTATAATCTGAAACATAAAATAATTGTTTTAATAGAGAAACTAAATAGAATATTTATTTTAATAAAATAAAAAAAAGGTAGGAGTGGTATTGCTAACCCAGTTTTCTAATATCGCCATCAAAGTTATTTTCTTTTTCGCAAGCAACCCTTATTTCGTCATGCGTGAGTGACAGAACCTGGAAGATAAATAAAAGTTTTCTTTAGTTGTATGCAATTGTTTGTAAGATTAAATAATCAAGTTCTTTAAATATTACATTTTTCTCTCTTTGCATTGTTAATAAACGGAAAATATTTGTCTTAAATAATTTCAACAAGGGGAGAAGTGCTCAAGGAAAATACAAAAATAACAGTATATAATAACATACTGTTTAATAGTAATCAAATACTTAATAAAAATGTGTTAATGGTTACTAATAAACAGTGTGCTAGTTTAGTTCCATTCTTGACCATCTTCCTTGTTTTTCTTACGAATTTTATTTAATTATTGTACCTGTTGGTTATAAGATTTCAAACCTGATTTTCTTTTTAAAAATGTATTATTAGATAAAATAAATACTACAAGTTCACTTTAATGGATGAGTTGTGCAATTATCCAATGAAGTGAACTGAAGAATTCTTTGATTTATAATTTTTTAAGGAACTAATTTATACATAACAATGTTTCAGGGCCAAGGTATCATCAACAGGCTTACTTTGATTCACAATAACAAATTTCATATTATGCAAAACACATAACAATAGTTCTACAACTTAATCACAATTAAATAAATTACTGTATCATTAATATTTTCTATAATTTCAACTACATTATTCATGCTAAATATTTCCTATCCCTATTTATTATAAAGATGAAATTCATATTAAATTCTTTATTTAACTATTGTGGCAATACATTATTCTTAAATTACTATTATGCAACCTAATATTAACCAGATACTTTATTAATTTATATTTCAAATTTATTTCTGATATTTATGTAGCATACACTTAAATTATTTGTATCACTTTTAAGATTTATTACATGTTCTATGTTTTTATTAGTGGTTTATATTAGAGAAACCTCCAAAAAAAAAACACAAACGAAATTGAAAAAAAAAAAAAACATTAAAAAAATGAACACTACTTCACTGGCCCTAGTGCCTAGCATAAAACTAAAACACAATTTTGATTTTAAAAACCCACAAAATAACTATATTTTAACTATTATAATACCGATAAATTAAAAAAAAAATTAGGTACTTCTTAGTTCATTAATTTTTAAGTTTACTCGATTATAAGTTATAAATAGTTTTTTGCAAGATCGACTTACAAAAATTCTATTGCTGATTTTAAATTAATATACATTAATAATTCAACCATTAATAATCATGATAAAACATAATTATAATTGTAACCATTTGTTTGAAATATTGTTGTTTATCCATTTCGACATAATAATTTAAATCGATAATTATTCATTATAATTATTATTCATTCACTGGAGTCAGCGGTAGCAGCGTAGTAAAGCGCCTGTCAACCATCCCTAAGGTTGCGAGTTCGAGCCCAGCCCCATCCGGGATTTTTATAAGCATAAAATTATACAAAACTCACTTACAGCCTCCCCCAGGTCAGTTGTGAGGCCCGTTAGCCAATGGATGGCACTGTCTGTCGCCCAAATATTAATAATAATAAAATTATTATTCATAGGAACTATATTGAAAAAAGTATCCAGATTAAAAACTTACAGAATTAACTGTTAGCACTACAGCAACTGCAACTAAATGTGAGAGGTACATACTGGCAATAATTGCAGTTGTTGGTATGCCTTGACACCTAAAAGATGAATGGATACTGAGCTAGTGGTACAGATCTATATAAATAGTAAACCAAGTGCGGATGTAAATCGTTCAATCATTGTTCATCTATTGTTGGAAAACTTTGACCCCTTTAACAAAATGTCTTTTATAACAACAAAAAAACATAATTGATAGTCACGGAAATTGTCAAATCATTTCCTTGAAAAATTAATTATTATAAATTCAAAGGATGTTTGATTATACACTTCACACAGACGGATTTCAGTATCCGCAGTATAGCCCTCTTTTAAAATTAGGAAAAGTCAAGTATAAATTTGCAATTTTACTATATTTTGAAATGGAGTGAATTTTATTTTTCATAAAAACTTTTTTTTTTTTTATTGTTCGTTTTCTCTTCTCATCTATTAATACCTTCCAGTTTAGTTAAAAATTAAATTATTGGTCTTGAATATAGTACTTTGTATGGAAGGGCTGTTTCTAGACCAACGGTTGTGCAAGAATATAATTTAGTAGAAATCACGCTCAGCTAGAACCACGCTTGCCAGGATTTACCCCCAATTAAAGGCTACCCACTTTGAAGATGCAGGGTGTCTTTTAAGAAAACAGTATAATTAACAGACAATGCTGAAGTGATTAGCTAAAATATGAGTGTAAATATTTATGTAATATCGAAATTAGTTCACCTTGGCATGATATTTTTAAACCACTTGAGGCATTATATTTAATGCTAGGCAAGTGTAATGTTAATTTAATAATAAAACAAAAAAGACCATTTTATAATCTTAAGTGAAGATATATTGTTTTATTACTTTTTTTAAAAAGTATATAGATATATGTTTTCAACAAAAAGTTGTACTTAATCAATTTGGATCATATAATAAGGGTTAAAACTGATAATTATATTAGTTTGAAGTTAGTTATCAAAGGTCTATCTCATTATTATATTATGGCACCCTTAAATGCAGAGTTTACTGCTTTAAAAAGATTAATTGCAATTAGTTGTGAATTCTGTACCAAGGGTATGAGGCATAAGTTAGTTTTAGTTAAAGTTAGAATTTTAAATACAGTTAGAAACATTATATTTACACTTGACTTCTTCTACTTTCACATCCTCCTTAAGTTCCTTTCAGCGTGGAGGAGCCTCTAACTACTTGGTCCACACATCTGAGTCCATGGCAAACATCTTTATCTGAGCCGTTTTTCCTCTTTCAAGACCTAGTTGTTGGATATGTTCCACATAGCTCCTTCTAGGTCTTCCTCGTGGTCTCCTACCAGTCGGCCTCACCTCCATACATTTTCTTTCAAACACGGTGTTCAATCACTGATTTTACAGAGGGGATCTGAAATTCTTTCATTCCTTATCCTATCTCCCCTAGTTTTGCCCAACATCTTTCACAAAAACGCATTTCAGCTGCCGCAGCCGTAATCCTGATAATAGTGTTGGAAGACATATTTCTTTAAAGATATGAAGCTCCATATCCTAACTTACCTCCCACTTCCCCACAATAGTACTGCATATCTAGCAGTAAATACTATTTGATTTATTTATCCTATTGGACACTTCTTGGTCTATTTTCCCAGATTTATTGTAAATTGTTCCAAGGTAAGTGTAGAAATCCTTATAAATAGAAATACTTCATCATTGCACACTATTCGTTCATTGCCCACGTCCACTTGGAAATTCATGGACACTCATTCCTTTATGTGCAAGTTCCTCTTGCCATTCTATAATTGCCTATTGCAATTTTTCCGCAGAGTCTAGCCACGATACCGTCTGCATATAGAAACGCCTGTACTTGAACCGTATTCATGTTCCACATACTCCCTATAGTCAAAGCCGTTTTTCTCCTGCATATTTTAAGGATTTTATCCATAAAGACAATAAATAATAATGGACTGAGTCTATCTCTTTGTTTCACAGCTCTTTCCAGAGAAAATGGCTTTGACTCTCGGCCATCGATACGAACTATTTCTTTAGGGGTTTGATAGGTTGATTTAATCGCTTCCAGGAGGCCTGCGGGAATTCTTTAGGCTCAAGTGCCTCTAGATTTCATATCGGAGTCATATAATTGCTCTTATTTCTATCCCATGCCTTCCTTGTCGTTCGGAATAATCTTACTGTCCTTAATCTTTTGAAAAAGTGCTTGCAGTGATTTTGTCATTTCATTACCTTCATATTTGATGAATTCTGGAAAAAATTCCATCTCTGCCTGGTGCTTTACCTAGCTTGAAACGATCCAGGGCCCTTTCTATATCTTCCTCCCATATCGTATCATATCTTTCTCCTGCTCCTGCATAAGTGATATCCAGGAGACTGGTTTAGGTAAACTAGAAAAAAACGACAGCTCTCATGATAGTTTAGATGAATTCGATACAAGATCACAGCCAATTCATATAACAAAGAGCAGAGGGAGACCAAAGTTGAGACAATCGAATGGTGTAGTGGGAGATGGTGACAATATCCAGGTGGTTCCAGAAACTGGATGGCGTCAGATCGTGGTATACGTACTAGTGTTATAGTTTCTACGAGAGTCCCACTTAGCTTCGGTACGAGTACAGGACCAACCCTATGCATTTCGATATACAAATGCATTCTGGTCGCGAAATCTTTGAATGATTTCATTCAGGGAGAGTCGCGAATAATTCTTGGGGTATCCTGTAAAATAGGATGGCTCTGGATAAGATGGTTCCACTAAAGTTAGTTGCAGTTTTGAAAGCAGATGGGAGATTGCCCATTGGACATATGGGATCGTCAAACTGCCGTGCCCATTCTGGCAAAGCCCTCTTTGCCTGTCCTATTTGGAATTCATAAACAAGTCGAATTCCGATGAATCACAACTTATAAAAAATGATAAAACTATATAATTCTGCCAATCATAATATCAAGACAAGTGAAATGTCGGATTTAATTTTAGTACATTCTGGCACTTTAGATTGCAATCACCCATACAAATTGCTTTTTGAACCCCTGAAGTTGAACATATAAGGAACAACGGACTTCTATCGGTGAGAATACTCTTCGAAATCTAGTGGAGGGCGACCATCGAGTTTCCATCGTACATTAGGCCATTTTTTCATAGAAATCCCCTATCGGCCTAGCTGGCCTAAATTTGGGTTTCTAAATAAAGCAGAGGGCGAGAAAAGTGAATGAAATCGAAGTTTCGATTTGTATGGTCGACTCGAATGGTAGAGATAAGATTACGTTAACATATCGACACTGTGTGAGTCAAACAATTTTATACTTGCTTTTAGCAGTAAATCGGTCAAAGAGGTCTACAACCACAAATTCGATATTTTTGGCTGATCTATGGGTACGTTAGTGTGGTTCAATAAAAAATTAAATCAGTTACTCTCATCACTTTCATATTTTTAGCAAGTAATGACATTACATAATCTGTAATGTCTCTTATCTTGCTCAAAGTTCTTGATAATCAATTGTAGATGCTCTAGTATTCACTCAAAATTTACAATATGAAGAGGCAGCTATGGTAAGATATGGTAGTCAAATGGTATAAATCGTACTCCATTAGGTTAATTTGCATTTGAGATGGAGTACAAAGGAATTTATGATTGATCAAATATACTTGAATGGTTTTTGGTTGTTCTCAAATCAAGCAAATTTGGTCAAAGTATCCATGAGTAATAACGTAAAGGTATTTCTAGAATATTACCGAATTCACTTTCAGAAAAGCAAGAGAAATAATTTCAACTTTTTGTTTTCCTTGGAGATTTCCATTTGAGGATTGCTTTGAAAAAACATTTTCAGCATAGAAGAAAAATCATAAATGGAGCTCATTGTAGAGTTTGATTTGTGCTAATGTATTTTTACTGACTTTCCATCCCATAAATTTAAAGTTAATTGGAGTGTTGAAGGAGCTATGAGCGATTTTCATCTCATAAATTTAAAGTTGTTGGGAGTCTTGAAGGAGCTATGAGCGATTTTCATGATTTTTATGCTTTAAACCTGTTATTATATACTAGGAATTTACCAAAAATCTGTACATTGTGGAACAAAGCGGATTTCATTTTCGGTTTAAGCACATCGAAAATAAATTAATAATTATAAAAACTACAAAAAACATATGAAATATGAAACATAAGCCAAAATAAATAAACAATTTTTTGTAAAGTTGAATTTTGTCGGCATGTGTTGATAAAAATCAAGTGTATATAAAAA
>NW_027115747.1:0-755 GCF_000696795.3 Halyomorpha halys | reverse complement strand
TAATATAATAAAGTGTACAAATTAATATAATATAAAAATCCGTAATATAAAAATCAAGTGTTAAAGGCTTGTATCCGAAACTGATAATTATTAATTAAATTCAATGTTTATATTGTTAAACTTATAAATTTTAATTAAAATATTTTATATTTATAGCAACTAATTGTTGATTGTCAAAACCAATCAACAATAAATATTTTTTTATTTATGTAAACTATGTAATAACATGAAAGGGTTCTTTCAAATATGGGGTTTTTACCTAGCTCATATTTTAATGATATCGTTGTTTTCTTTCCAAATTTTATTTTCACAACAATATTTGATAACACATTTTTGTACTTACCAATAAGTCTCGGAGTACGTTATTCAGCTGAGTGTTCAAGGTATCTAGAAACTGCTAATATTGTAGATATTACTATTTGGTTCAAATTAATAGTTTTCTGTGAATCGTTAATTTTTAATAACTTTTAGTAAAAACATTTTTTAAAAAAATCTACTGTAGAAATGGATTTTAAATACTGCAATAATCAGTCGACACTGTTATGACCATGTTCATCTTCATGTAGCCAACAATCATCATCAGCATATTTATTCAAAGGGAACCAATATGACATAATAACTTAAGGATCCAATATTGTTGCACAAATCCTAGATTATCAGTGCATTGGGACATTTATTTTGGTTTCTGGTAAGTAGATATAAAAGGCCGGTTCTGGTCCAGTAAATGAGCCTTTTTGGACTTTGGACCCTAGCCT
>NW_027115746.1:11575-12568 GCF_000696795.3 Halyomorpha halys | reverse complement strand
GTGGTAAGGCACGGTGATACTAACTCTAAGGACCCGGTTTAATGTGATAATTATTTATTCTGTTACTGTAGTCGTGAGTCTACCCTGTGGGTTCGGGAGCCCACCGGACTCTATCCAGCCTCAAGAAGTAGGTACTTTTGATTGGGATAAATCTGGCGTTCGAGCGTAATTCTGACCAAGTCATCTCTCTCCTTGCACAACCGTTGGTTTAGTAACACTACTTCCTTATTACGTACTGAACCCCTGACTCTTCATGGATTCTAGCGGTACATGTTAATATGTATCAATATTTATTTAAGTATGTAATATTTTATTTTCTTAAATTTGAACTTTACACTTACCTGTTGTAAATGTTATAACTTGATAATTGTAATTTTCTCTTTGATTAAAAACATTTTTGTATCTACAGTATCTTATTTTATTTACATTAGAGGTATGGATATTGGTTTTAAATTTTAACCTTGCATCAAATTATTTTAGTTAAATGTGTATCTGCTGTATATAATTTCTCATACATCTTTTCATTATTATATGCACATATATGTTATATATGAGAAGTATTTTTAGGGTATTTTTATTTAAGAACATTTTTATGTTTTGTTTATTTCGTATTTCTCTCTCTCTCCCTCTACTCATTTTTATCACTTAAACTTATTTATATAATTTACTTAAATGTTTAAAATTGGCTCTTACATATCTATTTTTTTATTTTATAATATTCACTATGTATAATAGTAATAACATGTTAAAGTTTAAACTTTACATCACATACAGTAAAGTAAATTCATCTTGTACAGGATTACTATGCTAGAGAAAAAAAAAATAAATAAACAGGTTCTTAAATCTCTCGACTTCTTGGGTTTTCAGATAATTAGAGGGGAAGATCAAATGCCCTACTTCTACTAAAGCGAAGCATTAACAACACATTTCATTTGAACTTTCTAAAAACAAATTAAATTGTTTTTATTAAAAATTTTAAAAGTTTTATTTAAA
>NW_027115746.1:6992-7300 GCF_000696795.3 Halyomorpha halys | reverse complement strand
GTAATGAATGTTATCATTACTTATTTATATTTATTTATCTATCCTTCCCATTTCCATATAAAAATTAAATGAACTCATTAGGTAAGTGGATAAACAACAAAGCTATTGTAAGAAATGTTTATTTCGTATTAATATTATTATTTTACAAAATATTTCACACATATATATATAATGAACATGATGATAGGTGGTTGAATAATACAGATAGGTACATAATACTAAAACTAATTCTTAACCTAAGTTTAAAAACAATTAACGGCATTAAATTAAGTATATAATTTAATTTCGTTAAATGTTTTTATCATAAA
>NW_027115746.1:6392-6942 GCF_000696795.3 Halyomorpha halys | reverse complement strand
AAAAAAATATTATTCATAGAATTACTCGATTAGAGATAATTTTAGACATTTAAATACATGACCAAATATAATTGAAAAAAGTTACAATGGAGTACTAAAGCAATAAAAAATACAAGTTATTCAGGGTTAACCAGAAATAAAATTCATTTATTGCGTTGGATAATTCTTTGGTGTTGTTTCATCCCAAAATTAGTACGATTGTATTTCATAATTTCTTCATTATATTTCATAATATTTTAATATAAGTTATTAGAACCATGACCACATATCTGATTCGCTTTCACAATTTTTAAAATTGTTTACTCAAAAACAGCAGAACACATGAAAAAAAAGATGCAGCGTGTATTTACATGTTGAATTCTTGATGGAATTTCAGTTGATTTTTGATTATACTTTTCTGTAGTTAGACTACGTAGTCACCGCAATCCAGTAAATTACGCATGACGTATATTTGATAAAATAACTGAAGATATTGAGAAAAATTCTTGTAAGCGTCTTTTTAACTTCGTATCTTAAAATGTTTCAGCGCCTGATTGATGTAAGAAAATAA
>NW_027115746.1:0-293 GCF_000696795.3 Halyomorpha halys | reverse complement strand
AAAATCAGTCTGTCATCTCATTTTTCATATGATTCTATACCATGGTGTAAAAAAAACTAAAAAATGACTAACTCAAGATATTTAATCAGTAACACACTGAAAGTACAATAGTTCAGAGTCAATTATATCAAATTAAAAAACTTTAATCTGACAGATTTATTTAACACTTTTTTTTCTAGGTTTACTTCACATTATCTTACATTATATCACAGGTGATTGAAGTAATCATATAGCAGGTGATTAAAGTAATCATACCACAGGTAATTAAA
The DNA here is from genome assembly GCF_000696795.3 of Halyomorpha halys. Classification (NCBI taxonomy): domain Eukaryota; kingdom Metazoa; phylum Arthropoda; class Insecta; order Hemiptera; family Pentatomidae; genus Halyomorpha; species Halyomorpha halys. Next base: position 24 of record NW_027115746.1, on the reverse strand, counting down.
GTAATGATATCACAAGTAATTAAA
>NW_027115745.1:0-1415 GCF_000696795.3 Halyomorpha halys | reverse complement strand
GAGACCACTAATCTCCAGGCCTTAGGTTATTACAAAATGGAAGGAGCTAGTCTATATACAGTGGATACTGCGTGTTCATTCATATCTTCAGTGTTCCCTACGGTGAGAAGGTATGTAAGAATGATAGAGTTGATCATCTACCCGGGTAGAAAGGGAGGGTATTAAAGTAAAACCTAAAATTGAATAAAGTTCTATTAGATCTCTGGCACTCAAAAGGGAGTCTAACGCCTTTTTTTTGACAGACGAATCTTATTGCAAAAATTGACATCAAAAGGCGTTTCAATCACCCATGCGTGTTTAGAGTGTTGAGCTGGTTTCTATGGCTGATGTAAGATCTTGCAGATGCCGCAGATATTTGAAAACCCTAGAAGTTATGAGAAAAGTTCCACGTACTCTTGAATGGCTTATGACACAATTTTTAACATAACTCTGGAACATATCCAGGGATATAAGTTTGGTGTAAAAATTGGTAATACTTTTGAGGACTTTTCAACTTGTCCATAAATTCCTTCAAGCAATGGCAAATAAACTTTGCTATTTCTAAAAATCGAATAACCAAAAGTACAATGTTTAAACACTAGGGTCTTTGTAAGTAAGCGTAGACATCATCGGATCAGAAACCTGGAATCTAATCGATCAAGTCTAGGCACAACTCCGATGAAAAAGCGGTATAATTAACGTGATATCTTGTCGAAGAGCATGCGCTTGTGATTTCTAAACTTCGACAAAAACACAATATGTATGAGGACGAGAAACGAAAATATTTTATCCGGAAATATTTAATCTGAGTATACTAAAAACTCAATAAGAAATTCGCTCCAGAATTCCAGAATAGGTAAGAAGTTTTACAGTTTTCATTACAAAATAGAAAAGTCATTAACAAGTTATGATTAGGATCAGGAGATATAGAAAAAATCAACAATTTGTTTCTTTGGAAAAAGGGAAAGTAGACAAAAAAATCTTTGTTTTGATGAAGATCGTTTAAGCACGTGGGCACAAAGAAAAGCCACTATATAGGGAGCTCTAAATAACCCTAGCCCTAACAGCATGCTTGTTCAACACAAGTTTTGACTATTACCATTGACGAATGCATGTAGGCTACGGGTTTTGAAACAAGAAAACCGTATACTGCTCATCCTACCACGATTTGATGAAAGTCATATTAGTTATTGGCTTGGCTGGTACGAGTTGGCCTAAGCTCATTGCCGATCCGTTGAGAGTCGGTTTTTTGGACGCAGAACAAAGGGAGTTCGTGAGAGCGCTCGCGTAGCATCTCCACCATTGTTCTTTGTTTAGTTGCTACTGAGAGCTGTTAGAAGGTTAAAGGTTTTTGCTGTTACTTTTTATAATAAATTTTATATTTATATTTAATTTCATTTAATCTCCTTTCGTTTCTATTTTTTTGTAATAAAAAT
>NW_027115744.1:105717-112778 GCF_000696795.3 Halyomorpha halys | reverse complement strand
TTTAATCTTTCTTTGATGACCTTCCATGGGGTCTCTTCATCCGCCTGAATCTGATTTAGGATACTTCTTTTTACTCGGCAGACTACCGCTGCTTTCAGTGCTTTTGCATCCTCGTCGTCCAGGACGCATCTAATTCTGGACTGGGAACAATTCTATCCCAAGTCGGACTTAATGGAAAAAAAACCTATTGCTTATGCAAGCCGAGGATTGACAGTCGCCGAGAAGAAGTACTCAACGACCGAGTTGGAATGTCTGGTAGTAATATGGATTATTGAAAAATTCAGACCATATTTAGAAGGAATGGAGTTTACGCTCGTAACAGATCATATGGCTTTGAAGTGGATTCATAGCTTAAAAGAACCAAATGGTCGACTCGCACGATGGTCTGTGAAATTGCAGCAATATCATTTTCCCGTTAGGCATAGACCCGAAGAACTTATAACTTAGAATAGCGGATGCTCTTTTTAGGTCTTTGGAAGATGCCGGAGAGATAGCAGACATCGCTATGAGGAATGATTGTCATAACCGGATGGATGATAGAGCGGTATGATCTCAAAAATTGTGTAGCAAACAGAGTCCCATCCGGAGTGGACCATAGACAATGCAGATGACAATGAATATCCTCATGAAGAGAGTGGTTGATAGGAACGACATTATCGGGGAAGACAGACCTTGGAAGATTGTGGTCCCCAAATCAAAGAGAAGAGATCTTCTCATGTACTTTCATGAAAGTCCCATATCAGGTCCACTAGGTTTCCATTCTTTTTTTTTTTTTTTTTTTTTTTTTTTTTTTAAGGAAAGGGAGGGGATACTCTTATTAAGTGAACAACAAAAAAAAAAACGTAAGAAAAACTAGGGATGATATCTACCCACCTGTGGAATCATTGTTATATTCAGTGAACAACATACGAAAAAAAAAAAAAAGTAAATTAACAAGTTAAAGAAGTGTATATGCATAAGAAAGAACAGCAGAACTATATGTACAAAAGTTTAATAATAAGAAGAAATGTATGTACACAGAATGAAAAAAAAATATTCTTTTCAATTAAAAAGACAATAAAACAAACAAAACTTATAGGTCGACTTAACCTTAACTTAAATGCCCTAGCTTAACCTTATTAACTAAATTTACATTATTATACAAAAGAGGAATATAAAAAAAAAAAAAATAAAGTTTTGGCATCCCCGCAGACCAAAGAGGATTTCGAAAGGGGTGAAACCAGTGATCGTGTGTATTGAGTGATTATATGCCACTATCTCCCGTTCCATTGCATCATCGGGTTCCAATCCATTTTCCAATTGGTACACCCACAAATGATCACTAAGTGTGGGGGGATGTAGTGGGGTGTTAAGGTGCCACACTACCTCCAGGGCTTGCACTTCCTTCCTGATGCTCGCATTATCGAATTCTGTTCCGCTGTCAGACGAAATCCGGTCAGGCACTCCAAACAATTGGAACCAATTCCACAATGCTCATGACACTGCTTCCGCCGATCTGTCTTGCACTAGGTATGCCATGGCCGTCTATGATAGTGATCCATCTACAACCTTCCACTTAAAGGAGTCTACTTCAAGATCACTGAGAGGAGGATCTGCGGTGGGATTCTCTTCTAGCGTTGCCTTAGGTGGTTGCCTATCGTATTTGGGCACATATCGCAGTTTCCGAGAGTTTCCTAAATGGTGCGTTTCATTCCCCACCAGAAGTATGTGAAGCCTAACGCGTGCAAGATTTCGTTGAGACCTCGGCGGTTTGTTTTGCCGTAATGATACGCGAGCGTCAACTCCTTTTGATTCTCCGCGTCTCGGATTGTCTCCACCATCATTGTACACCGGATAAACGAGCGATCCACTCCAATTTGATCCGTCCACCATAATATTTTTATTTTGTCTCGGATCAGTGCATTTCCAAATATAAATGATGGATCTTCCCAGGTTTAGACGCGTTTTAACATATTCTGTGGGCTGTTGTGGCGACAACTACTGCTCATTTAGCGCTATCCAGCGGCCACGTGTATCAATGATACGGACGCGAGCAGCAATACCCTCCTAGTATGCTTTTCTGTTCACCTTTTTCAAAATTGGAACTGGATGTTGCTCTGAGCAAACTAAAAATGGGGAAAAGTGTTGGTCCAGACGGTCTATTGCCTGAATTCTTGAAAAACTTGGGAGAAAAAGCTAAAGATATCCATTTAAGATTTATAAATTTTACGTGGAAAAGCCATGTCCCAGCACAATGGAAGAAAGCGGAAGTACCCATCTTAAAAAATGGAAAAACAGCTGATGATATCAACGGTTACAGGCCTATCTCTCTCACGAGCACACTCTGTGAACTGGTTGAACGAATGGTTATAGCGCGTCTACAAGAATAGCTTGAGCCAAAAAAACTTCTTTCAGACAGACAGGCGGGTTTGAGGAAGACGAGAAACACGGTTGAGCAGGTCATCAGATTCTCTCAGGAAGTGAAAGATGGCTTCCAAAGAAGACTTCCAAGCTGCTTTCGACTGCGCATGGAGGAAAAAACTTATTACTAAGTTAAAAGGTATGGGTATAGGTGGCAATCTCATCTCATGGATTCGATCTTTCCTGGGACAGAGATTTATTAAGGTCCGCTATGGTAGTTCAGTGTCCAGTTATCGCCAAACCAAACAAGGTGTACCACAGGGCTCAGTCCTAAGTCCCTAATTATGCAACATAATGATTAATGATCTGGTTGAGAGGGTAATGATTAATCACTCTAGAATCCAAGCAGTTCCTTTTGCGAATGACCTGGCTATCTGGGGAACAAGTTCTAGTATGGGTGGTCGTGAAGAAACTCTAAATAAAGTCATGAACATGCTACATGACTGGGTGAAAGAAAATGGAATGACAGTTAATCCACGAAAAAATGTGTCTCAATTGTTTAGCCTTAGTACAAAAAAAAACATGAGGTTCATTTATACTTTAAAGGCGAAGAACTTACCAGAACTGATGAAGCAAGCTATTTAGGGATCACGCCGGACTCTAAGCTGACCTGGCTAAAATAAATCCATAAAGCAACTCAGAAAGAACAATCAAAATTGAAGCTGATGAAAAGGCTAACAGGGACTAAATGGGGAGCGTCCCAGGACGTACTTATTACGGCCTACAAATCATACGCACGGCCTAATCTGGAGTTTTAATAACCTCCTCCAAAGCAGCGTTAGAAAAGTTAGACAAAGTTCAAAATCAAGCCTTACGCATAATCACTGGCGGTGTGAAATCTACTCCTATCACAGCTATAGAACTCCAAGCAGGTCTTGAACCACTACAGGATAGGAGAAAGAAATCTGCTCTGTATCTTTATGAAAATTTATGCGTCGAGAGGAACACTGGTTGGATTATCGTTAAGCGAATGAACGACTGAGGTCCCATCGCACTTTTCTTTCAAAAGCTGAGGAAATGCTTCACCAGATATACCTACCAACTGATGAAAGGTAGAATATAAGCATCTCCTCATGCCAAAGCACGATTCCGCTGAAGTCTACGGGCGACTCAAATGGCATGTGGGCGGATCAAGAAAGATTGCCCTGAACCCGAGCTTAGAGTTGGTGCACTAAAAACAATTTATGAGCTATACCCCATAGAGCAATGGCTACACATTTATACCGATGGGTCTGCGTCCGGTATTAACAGGGGAGCTGGAGCAGGTGTATACTCAATCAACTTTCAATTGTCATTTCCCGTTGGAGCTGGATGTGATAATTATGATGCAGAAATGCAGGCTATCTGCTTCGCGATGGAAGCCACTATTGAATGCAATGACAACACTGTAATCTTCAGCGACTCCCAAGCCGTAATACAAAAATTAACAACACCAGGTGCCGCAGAGTCACCTACGGAAGAAAAGTGCAGGAACATGGCTGCTATCATGAAGAAAAGAGGAAGGGTTATAGCTCTGCAGTGGATACCAGGCCATGTTGGTATAGATGGTAATGAACAAGCTGATAAGTTGGCTAAGCTCGGTTGTGCAGAGAACCAGCCTGTTCTACCACTTTCCTACAGAACCGTAAAATCACTTATAAGCTCATATTGTAAGGACAGAACAAGTGCTAGAAACAAAGTTCAAGCGGAAGGAAAGAAGTGGGAGTGCCTACTGCATAAGGATAAACGAATTCCCGGTAATCTTAGCAGAGCTGAGAGAGTGGCTTGTTTTCGGCTAGTAACAGGACATGGTCTGCTCCAAAAACACCTCCATCGAATTGGCATCGTAGATTCCCCGAAATGTCTTCTATGCAACATGGGAGACATGGATGGAGACCATCTTTTAATGTGTATTGGTCTAGAAAATGTTGAGCAGGATGCGGACCAACTAAGAGGAAGAGTAAAATTGTACTGGACTGCGAGAGGGAAAATGGCGTAATATCCCACTTCCTGTGGCTTAGGAAAAAAAAAAGGTTTAGACGCGTCTTTGTAGAAGGTATATAACAGTATCCGATGAACGATTTGAGACTAATTAAAAAACTATTCCCCGTCCACTTCACCGATTCCTTCACCATGAACGGTCAAAATGTTATTCTCTAAGACGACAAGTGTTTGTCGTATTACTGAACGTTTCGGATTAACTGATATCGGAAAGTAAACAAATACAGAAAAACATTTCAGTTTAATTGTGACATTAACTTACAATTATAAAAATCATTGAAAATTGCAATTATGGGAGAGGAGATACCTGAAATTTATACCTAGGGGGATCCACATTTTTTTAGCTAGTAAGTAATAATGACATGATAATAGATGTCACCTTAAACCACTCGACGAAAACAATATCTCAGTCCTTCCACAAGTAGATTTCGTTATTTACTAGATAAATAAAATAGAAAACTTTGAGGATGTTGAAGAAAATGGAGGAACACTGCTACTAAACGAAAAGAGACTATCCTTTGAGATATTCCAGCTTCTCCCTTTACAAAGTACTTTGACATCTTAAGGAGAAAGGGTGCCTTACCTTAGAGAGGATGGGGTTGCAATAAAAGATTTTATGGCCGAAACCTCAATTATAGAACGCTGAAGTTGGCTCAACTTGTATTCTATGTTATGAGCATCTTTCTCTTTTTATTACTTTCATCTTGTACATTTTTTTTATTTCAAGATAAAAATCAAAATAAAGGCAAAAGAAATTTCGTTTCCAAGATGGCATATGCTGTTTCTTAAAAATTAAGAAAACAGTGAGAAAGTAAAACCACACATAATACGTCGAATAATGTTAAGGATAGGAACGGGACGAAAAAAAAAACCGGGTATCGATTAGTTTACGACACCGGCCCCTAAGAAATGATAGGCTGTCGTTGAAATTCGTTGCTCCCTGCTATGCTATGGCGTTGCGTGATCAAGAAAGAAGTGTGTATTAATAATTATTAGTTATAGCTGGAAATTTTTTTTTATCAAACCAATCAAGCGCTTTTCAGGCATCCTTTAACTTATACAATCACTTACCATTTAAATACTTGATATAGTTAATTTTATTTTGTAAGTTTTAAGTTGCTTAAATTATACCTTTTTTGGGTTATTATTATAATTATACTGACACCTTACAAATTTCAACTACTCAACTAATAAACCAGAAAGATAAGACGTAAAATAATTAGCAATGTTTCTATGTTATGCTGAATTACTGCCGAGAATCAAGAATTACTGTTACATACTGAATATAGGACTGAGGATATTAGATATTATAATCTCTTCCTAACATGTTCAACTCAGAAATAGAAAGGACTGTTATGGCATTCAGTGAAAGGTGGACGCACAGGCTGGTGCCCATTGCGGCCTGGGTGAACAGGAACCACGGGTAGGTAGACTATTATATCACTCAGGTAGACTATTTTATCACAGGGCAAGGTTTCTTCCAAGCCTACCAGTATAAATTTAAGCTCGATGACACTGGAGGATGTCCATTGTGCCCAGGAATGGAAGAGTGTGCAGAACATGTTTTGTTCTTCTATCCCAACTTTCATGAAGAAAGGATAGAGTTCCGACGCGTCTGCGGCTCAGATCCGACAGCAGATAATGTTTTCAACGATTCGCTGCATAGGTGATGCAACAGCTGAGAAATGAGGAGAAAGAAAGGCGAACGGGAACAATGAGGCGGCACTCAGCCACTCCCCCTCCCCATGATGTAATGGGTAACGACGGTCCCTTGGAGGGTGAGAAACAGGTGTAGGGAAGTTAGTTTTAGTGGGTAAAAATCCTACACACATATAGGTACGAGCCTATTTGCGGCTTTTGAAGATTTCCTCTTCCAATCCTATCCTCATTAAAAAACCTCTACGCATGCGCGTCCCTCCCCACACACACACACACACACACACACATAGATATTTATTTATAAGCTATGGAATGGCCAGGCACAGTATCAGCCGTAATCCTAACTCCCCTTGTAAAAGAACACGTAAAATGTATATAAGGGAGATTAAAAGGATAAATAAAGCAGTGTTATTCCAGCAATTTAGAGAGTCATTTTAGTGCCCCTTTTTATTATTTTCTCCCGACTACATATAAGTTATATTGAAGTAAATGGGTTAAAAAAAAACTAGCAGAGTCGATAAAAGTTGAATATAATTATAAAAAGGTTCATTACATATAAGCACATAACAAAACACCATGAGGGCATGAGCTTGGTTAATCAACATAGTCCGTAGCAGCAAGGTAGGTTACAATTAGCAGTGTTGCCAGTGTCAACCGAATAAAAAAAACTTTAGACAACACGCACAAATCTTTCAATGAATATAACAATCAACAAAACGCAATAAAATAATTTATCTAAACAAGTTATATATATTTAAAAGTTAAAATTTTCAGAACACAAAGACTAAAAAAGAGAAAATTGAGAGAGAAATGACCAACTCGTTTTTTTTATCCTTCTTTCCCCCCGCTGTACCGTAGGGCAACCCTATACCAGCGGTACGTTCCAAACTTCCTAATACTTTAATATTCTGTCAAGAAAGGACTCGGTCACCAAGCTTCCTGCATCACAGGAAGCAAAGTTCCCAAGTGTTCAGGTCTGCACTCACGTTGGTCCAAATATCTCTGAACCAAAGTGAGGCATT
>NW_027115744.1:96929-98557 GCF_000696795.3 Halyomorpha halys | reverse complement strand
GTCCGTTAGACTGCCCTTGCTTTCTCCTCTCCCGCAGCATGTAGACAATGTCTTCCTCCGGGGACCATCTACCTCCTCCATAGGCCTTCTTTAATCTTTCCTTCAGTACTGGCCATGCTGTTTCCTCGTCTGCCTGAATTTGGTTCAAAACACTTCGCTTGATCCGGCATATGAGTGCTGCCTTGATGGAAATCGCGTCACCTTGGCATAAAACATGGGGAACACCAATCACCTTGAGGCTTGAATGTGACCTACCAAGCCCTGCGACGGAAATATTTCTGGTGGAATATGGGGAAAACGATTCAGGAGATAATCGGGAACTGTGAGGTGTGCCTCAGCACCAAATACGACCGACACCCACCCAAGGCGACACAAGAGGAAACACCGACGGCGAACACACCGTTAGTAGAATTACAAATCGACACATTCACCTGGAGGGGCTACAAGTGGGTTACAGTGACCTCTTTAGCAAAGTGGCCATGGCACATCAGATTCGAGAAAGATCTGCCGAGGCGGTATTGGGAGCGCTGCGTTTATGGTTCTAGTTCTATGGAGTACCGGAAAGCATATTGTCTGATGCGGGACGGGAGTTCGATAACGCCTTGGAGGAAAGGTGCCATCTAAACCCCCCGGACACTCTAAGAACAGGGGGGGGGGAATAGAGAGGTTCAACGGTACGTTAAGCGATCAGTTGCGGGTGTACCAACTAGATAAGGGCCTGGAACCAGACGAGGCTATGATGAGAGCTATAGCAGCCTATAACCACTCCGTGCATACGGTAACGGGATTCGCTTCATTCGAAATTCTGTTTGAACTTAGAGGGCGCAAACGCGATTATAGAGACACGGTAATCGACGGAGAGGAGATCGTCGGTACCGGGATGGCACTGAGAAAAACGTGGGACAAGGTGGGAGAGATAGAATCGAAAAGGAGAAAGCCAAACTAGTAGCGCGACATAACGAGGGTGTACATGACATTGTGGGGAAAATTGGTATAGGGACAGTGGTTTACCGTAGAGTGAGCTCTAACAGGGGTAAGGAGCCGCAAAAGTACAATTAGGGTGATTACAATTAGAGAGCATAATATGGTAACATTAGAGAGTATTAAACAACAACAAAAACGAAGGACGGTCAACATAGAACAACTCAAGTTCCCCATAATGAATAATCAATAGGATCTGGATTTTTCTCATTTATGCAAAAGTTTTTTTTTTTGCATATAAAAGTTTTATCGTTACTGTTTCTAAGTTTTATGGTAAGAAGAACGGAGTGACAAGTTTTATTAGTTTTAAGTAGTTCAAGTGTTAATTTTAGTTGATGAAAAGTGTATTTTTTTAGCTTTCGTTTTTTGTGTACAGGTTAGTTTGTCTTTATTTTTTTTTTGTGTGTGTTTTGTTATGGTTATCGTTTTGGAGTTTATGAGGCATGTTCATGAACTGGTAGGGGGGATTTATGGTTGGACAAGGCCTGTATACAACTCTAATCCTAACTCCCATGTAAATAAACCTCAATAATGTCTATAGCATCACAGAGATAATAAACCAGTATCTTTCTAGTAAGCGTACGGTTTAATTCTGTTCCCTCTTTCTCTTTTCCTTCAAGCTATTCAGTCTAAGTGCTCGTAAGTTA
>NW_027115744.1:95848-96879 GCF_000696795.3 Halyomorpha halys | reverse complement strand
TTACATACATATGATTGTTACATTTGTGAATACATAGTTAGTTATATTAATCATTTGGTAATCAGGCTTTTATTTGGAACACCTTCTTTGCAAACTTGGGGAAGCGTCTTCAGTTGGAGGAGGTACATCCATTTCAATTCTGCATTGCGTGTGGTCTGCAGTATCACCGATTGGGTCATGCTCTGGGAAAGATTTCAGCATTATGGCCTCTATAGCCTCTTCTGCCGTCCGGGCAGTGTCGCCATTATGCATAAAGGAGGTGAAGGTATTCCTATTCCAACTCGTACCAAGTACTTTTCGGTATGCCAGTATCCAAGGGCTGGTGCATTCCTCTAAGTATTTATGCCATGTATCCATCTTTGCTTTCGCAATTTCATCTTTAAAACGCTTATTTAGGGCAAAATACGCAGTTTTTAAGCCTTCTTTAGCATCAGCATTCTTTTCTCTCTGGAATCGCCTCCTTGCTTGATATGTTTCACGCTTGAGGCTCGTCAGTTGATGATTCCACCACGGTTGTCCTTTCCTTACTGACTCCTTTACGGTGGGCAACACTTCCTGAACCGCTGTATAGATTTTTGACAAAAGTCGAGAGGCCTTCACCGAACCGACTTCACCTCCGATAGATGCCATTGAATATTATCCGTTACGAAGGTCACCACGCGATGGTCGCTGCAGGTCTAATCAGCCACCTTCCATGAGCTAATGAGTTGTGCAATGTCTGGTGTTGCCATGGTAACGTCTATGAAAGATTCTCCACTGGGGCCCGAAAAAGTAGGCAAAGATTCCGCTTCATTAAGAATAACCAGCCGGTTGCATGCAGCAAAGTCTTCTAGTAACATGCCCTTTCTGTTAGTCCTCCGACTTCCCCATAATATGGATTGGGCATTAAAATCACCTAGTATAATCATATTTTTTCGTAGTTTGCTCATGATGTCCTGGAGCTGAGTCAGTATTTCTTCTAGTGCAGTAGAAAATTTTGCGTAGACGTTAATCAGGTTAAAGTTAATTCTTGGAGCCTCTATGTTTGCGAC
>NW_027115744.1:88418-90945 GCF_000696795.3 Halyomorpha halys | reverse complement strand
TCTTTTCCTTCAAGCTATTCAGTCTAAGTGCTCGTAAGTTATATATATATATATATATTTATAAACGGGGAGGCTCTGCAAATAGATCAGTATTCGAGTTTACTTTAAGGTTTTCATTTCGCACCCCTCTCTCTCCTATTATTTTTGGTTTTCATTTCAGTAAATGATAACTTATATATAGTGAAATAATTATGATTGTTAATTTTTTCCTTGTTTGTCTCTATCTATACACTGTGCGAGGGGGAGCATCCATTCCGGAACCGTCTCCCCACCCTACCTCTTCCCTGACTCACGCTGCAAAATAACTTTGCTAACCCCAAGCGCCACAAGGGTTAACTTACAACGAAAGTATATTCCAACTCTTCAACCTAGTTTACATTTCGAAATGAAAACCGGAAAAGTATGAATAAGCACCAGTGTTTTACTTGATCTAACAGGATGTATTACATTTGGTATTCAGATTCCATCTTTTTCAATATGACTTGCCGAGGAAAATGAACATATTGGTTATATTCCAATGCGGTCGGTAGATGATGTAGAATATCGTGCTCTTATACGATTTTAAAATATTAAAATAGTTTTGCAATATAAATTTTAATCCATAAAATAATTTCTACACTTACATTACATGACTCAACAACCAGCGCACAGTGTGGCAGAGGTGGGATAGAAACCTCAAAGCCATAAGCCATCTTATTCATAATGAAATATTTTCCTCTAATTCAGACTAATTTGTTTAAAAAAATCATTGAATGAAAAAACCATTTCTAGCAAGAAAACTATATATTTTTTTCTATTCCATTGACAATTTTAGTGGGATAGTATCACTTGAGATCGAGATGGCGACTTTTTACTCCAATTTGACCGGAAGAAGGAGCAATCTCTTGCTTCACTAAAAATCGACGAGGTGAAGTTCTCCTGGAAGCATTCGCACAAATAAATGATATGATCCTTATCATATCTGAATGATATGAACACCGGAACAAACCCGACGTTTACTAGAGCAGGAAGATTATCTATCATCAATTTTACGTTTGTGCGAGTGGTCGCCTGCTACGGATCACAACTTGGAAGGTTTGTGGATTTTATACAAACAGTGATCACCAGGCTATATTGATTACTACGGATACGCCTACAAGAAAGAAGAGTTGTCGATGGAGAACCAATGGCTGGAACACGAAGACTTTCGATGGCGCTTCATTCACTTTAATGCTGGAGGATGATTGTGAATTGAAAGGGTGAAGGGAAAGGCGCGTATACTGACATCTTTTATATCTGGGGCTTGTGATGCAGCTATGAACCGTTGAAAGCCTAGCAAACAATATTCCTCAGTGTATTGGTGGACGGATACTATTGACGATCTTCGCCGGTGTTGCAACCAAGCAAGAAGAGGTTACCAGTGAGCGAGATGTCTACCGGAGTTTTCTGTGAGCTAGATTTCAAGAGAGCTAGAAGGAACCTCCGACAAGCCATTAAAGAAAGCAAACGACGGTGCTGGAGAGAACTCTGTGATGAGGTGGATGCAGACCCATGGGGTAGACCTTACAAAATAGCACTTGGGAAACTAAGTAATGGCATAATGTAGCTTCGAACGAGATGGAAAATATTGTCACCACACAATTCCCGATACAGGCGAATACTATTGGATGTATAAACAATATATATACAACAAAATTTTAACAAATCACGCAAGAAGAGATAGATAACATCACCTCAGACCTAGAACATTGCAGGGCACCAGGAGTGGACGGAATTCCAAATGTAGCTCTGAAGGTGGCTCTCAGGAAACAGCCAGATCTTTTCATCGATCTCTTTAACTCTTACATAAAGGCTCAATTCAAAAACCTCGGAAGAATCAGCGTACTTATTCCAAAGGGTAAGGGAAGACTGGTTAGCCTATCGTCCAATTTGTTTATTGGATACTATAGGTAAGGTATTTGAGAAAATCTTGACAACGCAACCATCAGAGAGGAAATGAGAATATTGGAAGTGGTGTGGCACTTCAACACTTCTCAACATCCAAAGAGCCGCGGAGGGATAGAGCCGCTTCATAGCACTCTAAGTGACCACCTACCAGTGTAGGTGAGGACTACAGCCTGATGACGCAATGGAACGGGCAGTCGTAGCATACAACCACTCCATACACACAGTCACGGGGTAGCCCAATTCGAAATTCATTTTGGTATAAGGGGGCGTCGACGGGACTACCGTGGTACTTTGCCGGGAGAAGATGAAATCGCCTTACAAAATAAGAGGCCAATAGACAGGGATAGGATTTGCAAGGGAAAAAGTAGAAGAGTGGCCTAACATAGCTTAAATGTAAGAGACCTGATGGGTAGAATACATAATGGGACAGTGGTATATAGAAAAGTGAGGACTAATAGAGGGAAGCAGCTGCAGAGGTATGAGGGCCCATTTAGAGTGATCATATGAGGAGAAGATGGTTGGGGGTGCGGTCAATGAAAAACACAAATAAGTATGATTAACTTATTTTAATGTGCCGACGTTTCGGCTAGAGTTTCTAGCC